>NC_142243.1:79806782-79958297 GCF_052056855.1 Sturnus vulgaris | reverse complement strand
ACGAATCCTAAGGGTTGGGAAAGGCCTCTAAGATCCTTGAGTTCAACCATCAAGCCAGCACTTTCATTTTCACCACTAAATCACATTCAGAATCCCCACGTCCTCTTCCACTGGGCAGCTTTCCAGCCACTCTGTCCACAGCCTGCGGAGCTGCCTGGGGTTGTTGTGACCCAAGGGTAGGATGCCATGTCAGGTTTAATGGTTGGTAGAATAAGACTAATCTGCTTTTCAAAACAAGTACTGGAATACTTTACATAGAAAGAAATACTGCCCCCTTCGAGGTCATATTTTCATATAATCTTTTTTTCTTTCTGAATCTGATAGTAGTACCAGAAACTTGGAGTTTGAAAAGCTGGCAGCTATATTGTGATATTGAATTAGCCAGGTGAGACAAAATTATGAGATACCACTTTAAAGTGTTGAAGTATTCCCTAAAGCAGCTTTCATTTAAGATATTAAATGTCATCATTTTCATACTTCATTGACTCTATAATTCGACAGGGAATAACTTATTTCACTGCACCAGGTTTCCCGTATCATTTGTGTCTTGATGAGCTCTTGTTTACCTCAAAAATTAAACTTAAGTAATGACCCTATTTAATGAAGTACTAAACATAGTAATAAAAATAAAAATATTTGCTTCTTATCGCAAAAGATGTAAATTTCAATATTTAGACTTTGTTTACTCAGAGCACTTTAATTGGCCAATTAAGAAATTCATTTATTCATCCCAGTCATTTTTGATTATTCAAAAATGGAAATTATTAATGTTACAGTAGTTAAAAAGCAAAGATAAGGTTGACACTGGGGAACTTTTTTCTTAAAATTAGATTAAATCATATTCTATCATCATAGCTTACTTAGATGTTTACAGGTAACTAAGATTTTGATTATTTAAATTGGAATTTCTAATGTAGGTAGTCACTCAGTATTGATGACAGAAATATCTGCTCCTACCAAATCCTAGTGTAGTCAAAATCTTTGAATCTCAGATTTATAAACATTTTTCCAATATCTAAGCACTCAAAAACTATACCAATGAAATCTGTGTGTATAACTCTTTAGAAGCCCCTATTATAACTTCCAACCACAACTGACTATGCTGAGGACTGCAATAATTATTGAAGTGACATATTATAAGGACATATTTGCTATTTCCATGAATTTTAAGAATGGGATAGAGATTGTACTCATTTTTATCTCTTCCTTCAGCCTGTCCCAAAATAATTATAACTGAATAATATGATTTAAAAAATCTGAACGTGTCACAGGTATCTGCTTCTCCAAGAGACTGCTGGAATATGAGTTTACATGGCTGAAAAATGTAAGGCTTGCATTAAATAATCCACAAAAACTTTTGGGAGTTCCAGGAAAGAAAAGTGTTCAACTGATAAAGTACTACTAACTTATTATATACAGTACTGTAACATCCTGCTAGTCCTGTTCAAAACTGAACTCCCAGTATGCTAAGTGTCCTAGTTCCCTCCCCATGACATCTATGTGAGAAATGAAATCATTATTTAAGCTGGGCCAAAACTAGAAGTTCTCAAGTGCAGAACATCCATGGGTCTCCCAAACAATAGGTTATCTCTCTCATGTTCCCTTTAAAAGACTTACAACCATTGGAGACATTTATGCAAACCACCCTTAAGTAAAGGCATAGCCAGTCAAACAAGAAGTGTATTTTGCTGACTATTCTCCTATGCTATCCTCATGCAAAGAGGAAGACAATTGAAAACAAAGGAAACAGAGTATATTAAATTTTACCCTAAATTACAATGGTTAAGTGCTCTGCTTTTACCACTTCACTACTTATTATTTTTTGAATCCTACTGCTTTAACTGACAAAACAAGAACCTTTCCCTCCCATTCTTCTTTCTATCAAGTTCTAGAGGGAAGAACAAAGAGTTTTTCAGGTAGAGAATCTTCTCTGCTTAGTGACAGAGCTCTGGTGAGTAGGTAGAGAAGACCAATAAAGATCCACTATATCTGTCTGGATCTGCAAACTACCTTCCCTGGGAAAAGTTGCATGGGAGAATAGGATGTATGATATGGAGGATTCCCTATCCTCACTTCTCTGGCTGAATACTGGCTTCATCTCAGGGAGAGGAAGGGACTACAAGGATGCCACTAGGTTGTATAAGTATGTCATGAGGTTGTGCAAGGGGAAAAAATAGAAGAGTGAAAACCCAGCTGTAACTTATAATGGCTTTCAAAACATATTTGTTGTTTTAAACCCCACAAATGCATAGAATGGATGTACAAGTAGTGTAGCAATGGTAAAAGTCCTGGTAGATAAAGAACTGTATCCTCAGAGTATGGGCTGGTAAATTTTGAATAATTGACCATCTTGTACAACCACCTTATTGCACATTGTCAAATGATGGCAGAATAAAGCCGTAATTGTCACAGAAGTTCAAAAAAGTGAGTAGATACTAAAAAAGGACAAAGTGCTCTTAATGATTCAAAGAAGATTAGAAGAGCTGCTATATCTGGTGATTCAGGCTTCAGTCACCATGTCCTATCTAATTGAAATTACAAGTTTTTTGTCCTTAGTAGAGCACTACTGAAGACAATAATCAGCAAATGAACCCCAAGTTCAATTCAGAGATGCAGTTCTTCTGTTTTTATGCATTTTGAATATGACTATATTAGACTTCACTAGGACAAAAGAAAGATGATTTTCAGGAAAAAGAAATATTGTCCACTTTGGAAAATAAGAAAGAGAACATAGGATTGTACTTTAAGATATAGCCCACTCTTCAAATCTTATATTTATACACTTCATGAAAAGTAAATATATTTAGGTGGATAACTAGTAAATTAACTTTTTTTTTTTTTTTTTTTTTTTATTAATCAATTATCTTATAGGAGCATAATATTCCTCTTTTGACTCTGTGGTTCAAGTACATAGCCCAGTATTTCACTGCATGCCACAAAACTTTTAGTGTTACTAGAAGTCAATATTAAGCTTGCCCCTCAAATCCTTTTGAGCCAGACCATATTTTGTAAAGTGTTTAAAGATATAAATTCAGAATACCCTTATGTTAACAGTGTGGTTTTTTTTCAAAAAACTTGAAAAAAAAATCAGCTTAATCTAAAGCAAGAACGCAAATAAAAACATTTTTAAACATGAAACCAAACCAAATTTTAAACATTAAAGACAAATAAGAGCCTAAGAATAGCATGTTCACACTAACATGTCATAAAAATCCTCAGTACCTTCTCTATATTCTCTGTATGATCATAATTAGGATTGTGTTCTTTAGACTTGCATCATGCTACATTATGATACTTATTTAGAAACTGTATAAGGCAACCAACCAATTATTAAGCCATTTTTAGACACCTTCAAGGTATTCTTTCAGGGATATTGCAAAGGAGGTCCCTTCTCAGATCTCCTGGATGGTGGTGGCATTAACAGTGGTGTTATTTCTAGAGCTGAGCTTTCTCTTGAATTCCTCTACCAAGGGCTCCTAAGTCCTTCACCCTCAACCAATTTTTCCTTCCTCCTGCAACGAAGTCTGGCCACCTCTTAATTAAAGCAAGAGAGTACTTTAGTTACAAGAAAGGTTTTCTAGTATTGACAATTTACCTCCTTGATTAAAACAGCAAATCCTCACTTTAAAGAAGGATAAAACCCTGGTCCTTTTGATGGTTGCTTGTACTGCTTTAGAGAGAATGCATGTAGCACTGGAATGTATACTCTCCTTCAACTGAAGCATTAAGAACTCTACAAGCATCTTAAGAAATTATTACTAGATCATTACCAGTAAAAACTGAGCAGCATGCAATTGAATTTGGGATTACTGATCCTCAGCTTCTGTTTTACATGAAGAATATCGTACACCATTGTATTCTCGTAAACAACATGGACCATTAATTTTGCCACAGGGAGTAAATTTCAAGTAGAGAGTTGAACTAAAAACCAGTAAATTTATTTGTTACGGTAGTGTTAAGTATAATAGTGTTTATACATTGGCTTTATTTCAAGATAACAGTGGCATGCATCAAAAGCTTTATTACTACCACTTAGATGTTTCCATTCTTAAAATTCCTTTTTCAGCCTGGGCAAGTTTTTGAAACCTATCTGAAAATATTGTTTGCTGGAAGTAAATTCTTAAGTTCCAAAATTCCATCAAAAGGCCAATAAAAATAATGCATTGAAAATGCATTGAAAATCATTTCACAGTCTTTTTCAAAAAACATCTTGGATTACTAGCAGAAAATGATACCTGCTGATGCAAAACCCTATCTAGTCCTAAATTTTTTTGAAATTGCTAGTAAACAGTAGGTGCTAATTCCTGTTTCAAACCAACAAAACAAGAGGTGGTCTCATGGATGTATTGTAAAAAGACAACTCATATTAGCAATCTTACCTTTGATAATGTTTAATAGGAAGAATTTTATTTCATAAGACTCAATTATTTTAACTGCCTTTTATCATACAAGAAAAACCTTTATGAGATAGCACAAAACATACAGCTACGACACTGCATAGTCAAGGAATTCATTCATGTTTTAAGAAAAACATATCATTGAGATGAAAATTTCATATTCGACATGACATCTAATTCTGTGGTACCAAGTACTTCATCACAAAATGAACGTTGGAAAGTCATTTGTTGAAAAAAGATGTGATAAAGTCTCTTGATCTCAAATATGTCACTAATAGATAATGAAAAGACTATAAACAAACATACTTTCACACTATGTTGCAAGCCAGATACACAATAAATAACTGCAAGTATAGAGCAAGGCAGCACATTGTCTAAGAAGGGTTACTGTCACCACTTGTTTTATGTGCAGAGATCAGGGCTTCTTATCAGGTGCTTAATAAAGGATATCAGACACATAGCTCAAGTTGCTGCATGGGCATACTTGGCATTTCCTACCTAGCCAGAGGGCAGTGCTAACAAGCCATAATTTCTTACCTGCAATTGTTACTTCTTTGCATTTTTAACATTTATAAGGAAACACCTGTTTAACAAAGTGTGCTGTTATTATGTTTTTCTTTTCCAAAATTATTTTCCAGCTATCCAGACAATAAAGGCAAACTCTTCAGCATCCATCAAATCACTCATGAATAATCAGGATTTAGTATTTGTCAGTTTAGAAAAAAATTATAAAACTTGCATTTGATTTTTGTGTGCAGTTTAATGATTTGTAACAGTAAAAGGAAAGAGACTTCCAATTCTCTGAAGATCTTTAGGTCTTAAATGCTTACCCTGCTGGTCACTGATTGCTATGTATGAATATGTATACTTGACTCTGGTGTTTCAATCATCCAGTTCTCAATGAACATGATTCTTCTTTCCTCCTAAACTTTTCCTTCTTAATTACAAGTCTTTTCACGATGCAACTATTTTGACCACATGTTCTGAAGCTTCAGAAACTGATTTTTACCCATGCAGGCATATTTACAGTACAACTTAAAACCTAGTGGAGGGTGGGAGGGAAGGGAAGAGAGCAGAGGGGAAGAAAACACAAAATAAAACTCACTAAAACAAAACAAAGAAACCTTTCCCATATGTAAATTATTCTGATAACTTGAACCACAGTCAAGAGAAGGAGATGCAACAGTTGTCAATTAGATTGCAGGGACATAATTTGAGTGTTATAAACAGAACAAGACGGCAGGTACACATATCTTGGATATAAGAAAAAAGTAACAGCAAATAAAAAACTGGGAAGTTTGAAGTGAATCACTGATTATGCGTCATACACTACTCTATAAAATATCCAAGTGTCAGAAGCTATTGCATTCAAGCACTTGTATAATTCAAGAAGTGGATTCAGGGGGGAGAGGGAAGACTGAAACACTTTCAGAGAAGTTGGAATATAAATAAGATTATTTAGTTCCTTTGCTGTTCCAGGTAAATACATTGTGTAATATTAATTATCTCTTTTTTGATAATTAGTCCCAAAAGAGTAGGATTTCCAGGAAAACAACAAAAAGTGATCTACAATACTGTACAATTACATTTCACAAATCTCATATATAAAGTGAAGCTTTTCACAGTTTTTGAGAGGGAACATTCTCTCTCTCTCTTCAACTACATGAAAGGAGGTTGTGGCCTGGTGGGTCTTGGCCTCATCTCCCAAGTTGCAAGAAACAGGAGAAGAGGAAACAGCCGCAATTTGTGCCAGGGCAGGTTTAGATATTAAAAAAAAAAAAAATCCCTTCACAGAAAGTGTTGACCACAATGAGAACAGGCTACCCCCAGAACTGGTTGAGTCATCATTCCTGGAGGTATTTTAAAGACACATAAATGTGGCACTTAGGGGTATAATCTAATAGTGGAATTAGTTATGGGTTAACAGTTGAAGTTGATGCTCTTGAAGATGTTGCCAAAAAAAAAAAAAAGCATAAGCAAAATAACTTTCTGAAAACTATGATTTCTCAATGCTTTGCAGCAGTGTGAAAAACTGGAAACAGAAAGATCCACACTAGTTCTTTAGAGTATCCTTCAGAGCTGCAGAGGTTAGGCCTGACAAAGACCATGAGATACAGAAGTACTTTTCCTGTCAGAGTTCATTGTCTACAGTACAAGTTACTACTAAGGCCATTCAGGAAACAGCTTACCAATGCCTCCTTCCTAAATGGAAAGTCACTTTTAATTGCCTTATTCTCCCTGTTTGCAGACCAGGAATAAAGGGAAAACCTAAGAATATTTTAAAAATTGTTTTAGGCAAAAATATGGATCCCTTTCACTAACACTATTAAGTCTGTATTTTAGTCCATATACTCTTCCTGTGCTCACATTCCAGAAAGGACTATTTCTTACAGTACAAAATTAGAAATGGACTTTACTTTTTGGCCATCTGCAAAGTCATTATGTAAAGACAGGAAATACTGTTACTAAAGCAAAGCCAGTACACTTTTCTTTGAAGCATGGTGTGTGCAAGCATGTTGCAATTTCCATACAGAAGAGCATCTCTAAAAGGCAGCCTAAAAAGCGGATCCAGATCTCTGTTATTAACCACAGTACAAATAAGACAACTATTAAAACTCACGATTATATCTCAATATTTATGACACATTTTGTTTAAATGTAAAGAAGTTGCACATTTATTGGGAGAAAATAAGCTGAAGTTAGAAACAATAAAACACTTAGGTTGTCTTTTTCATAGAATTATGTATTTACCAAAGTGTTTAATCGTATTTTATTTTTAAAAATATTCAGGCTATTATTCTTCACTGGAATATCTTTGCAACCTGAAAGAAAAGTGCTCTTCCTTCAGAGCAATGAAGGAGTGATGAGGAGTCAATGAAAGGAGTAAGATTAATTCCGTTACAAGAAGATGATAATTAGTTTTTGTTTACTTAATTTGATACTTAAGCTGGAGAATAAGTTAATTAGAATGGTTTGCAAATAGCGACACGTCCCACACACTGCCTGGAATATAAATGTTACTGTTGCAAATAAGGATGTACACATGGCAAGATAAAATCAAGAATTGGTAATTATATTCTCCATGAAATAAAAAAGCAGGGAATGCAAGTCTAATGCCTTCTCAGCTAATCAAAACCCCAGTAATTTCACTTTCCAACTAATTTCTTTATAAAAAAATAAAACTGCTGGGATAAAATCATTAACATAAAAATTAAAATTTTCAATTCATTTTTTGGACTTAGCTGCATGTAAGTTAAATTTAGAGGGAAAATATTTTTGAGAACCAAGAGAAAGTCTGGAATCAAGTGTCCCTAGTATCCACATAATTTAATAGATGAGCATAGATCCTCAGTAATCATGATGATTGCTCATGATTATCTTCATCTTAGGACTAAAAATACTGTGAAGTACCCCAAGTCTATCAGAAAGTAAACATCCTTTTAAGAGCCTCATTTCACAGTAAGTAGGTATTAAAGATAGTATTTCAGTCATTATTCATTCAGTAGTTAATGGGTTGAAGTGGCCAAACTAAATCAAGTTTCATAACAGTAGGGGAAGACCAGAGAGCATAAGAGAATCTCAGCTTCTGTGAATTTTGCAAACCAAAGGAATTGTGAGAAAGTCAGCAGAAATATTTGTACAATAAGACATGACTCAGTATCTTGCAGTGACAGAACTGGGGTCTTTGTTATGTAAAGACAATAGATGGTGAAACTGGTAAATGTGAGCTATCGGATCCTCAGAAGGTGTAGCATTTGTTTCTTATTGCAAATATATTGAACCTTTAATACAGATCTACAGGTCTACAGATCTTTTGAAGATTTGTATGTTTCAGGAACACAACTCCAGGGTACAGCCAAAAGCAGTACTGAATTAAAAGAGCAAATACAGCAATATCTATGTCAATTGAAAAGTAGCTGAACCTTAGCCTGGTCAACACAATCAGATTTATTGAATAGCAGGAGGTAAATTAGATCATCTGAACTGATAACACTATATACCTTTTGACAAACACTGCTCTCTGCTTTAGAAAATCACTTGCCTTCTGCACATTCCAGCTGAATTTCTCAAATCAATAAGATGGGCACCATTACTGGCAGAGAACAGTTTCAGGATAAGAAAGATGTCAGCCTGGTGTTAAAAACCACAAAAATCCTTAAAACGTGTCACAGAAACATTTAATAGTGTGTGAACAAAAGAACTGGGTGAACCAAATGAATGACTACCATATATGAATGTTCATCCCAACTTCACGATCAAAGAGAAAATAAAATGAAAAAGGAAACAGAAAGTTAACAAAAAACAACTTTACCTTCTTCAGTGGGTATCATCCAAGGGTAATTTCTCTACTGTGATACCAAGGGATAGCCTTTCTAATGGCTGAACCCCAAGATGAAAAGCATGAGCCAGACTGAAGTATTCTGGTTGCTACCTTGTTACCGACAAGGAATATAGGAGATACAGAGTACAGGAACAGCCAGAGAAGGTTGCAAGCAGATACAGAGGGAGAGAAAAAAAGGTGCAGGATTCTATACCCTTGACACAAATATGAGAGGAAGATAATTGAAAGTTTTCTATTATTTAAGGCCAAAGGACTGACATACCTATTCCTCATTTACCATGAAATTACAGTTTAAAGGTACATTGCATTATAATTTAATCGACTTCCTTATATTAATTTTTTATCTACATAATTTCTGTGACCTGCTTATCTACTTCTCCTCCACAGTTAGAAGCTACATCCAGGAAATTAATTTCATTGCTTACCCACTTAAACATTTTGGGAAAAAAAAAATCTAACCTTAATCTTTCTTATCATTTAATGAATTAACAATCTTTTATCTTCTCATGGACATGGAAAATAATTATTCCAGTTCTCTTTGCAATAGTGTTTTACATATTTAAGACTATCATCTTAAACAGAATAACATTAATTGAATCATATTTTTGTTGTAAACCATGTTTAGATGACCTATGGTTACCCTTATTATCCTCTCTGAGCTTTCTCCAGTTGTGCTGTGAAAAGCTCAGAACTGGACAGAAGCCAAGATCCTCCTAGTATTCTGTAGAGAAGGATTACTTCAAAAGGCCTTATAGAATGTAGATTCACTATCAGAATATAACTTTTTTTTTTTTTTTCCCCAGAACAGCGGGATATCCCTGGGTTATGGCTCAGCTAGAGGTCCATTATTGAGCTTTTTAGAATAGCTGTCACCTGAACATGCTTAACTTCCTACACCTGTGCAATTTTAAAATCCCTGCTTTATGTATTTCCACATAAGTTTTGCTTTTTTTTTTTCCCCAGTAACTTCAATTTCAACATTTTTAATTATCAAGTCTTTCTCAGTTCAATGACGTCACATTTTTTTCTGCATCCAGTCACTCAGACCATTAGCAAACCTCTGATGAAATAAAAGCTTCTGAGAATTGTAATTTGCATCAGTGCTCAACCCTTAATGTTTAAAACCTGTTCTGGATAGGATCAATGACACATAGAAGTTATCAAAATATCTTTTTTTTTTCCTCCTTTAATAATATTAAGACCTTATGCATTATTAATTTGTTATTTCAGCTGATAACATCTGAGATTTGGATTTTGAGGGAGGGGGGGTTGTAGTTTTGGTTGGTTTGTTCAGGAATTTTTTTGTGGTTTTTTGCTAAGAGAGGGTGTTCATGATCTTATTACAGCTTACTCTTCAGTGGTTCCAGTCTCATCAGCAGTGAAAGCATTTAGTTTTCATTTTGCCATTTCATCTTTTAGCAAATTAGCATGAGTCTCTAAAGAAAAATATTATATGAACTACCTGTCCAAGAACAAACATGTATCCTTGGGGAATAATTAGGTATTCAGAGATTGAAAAACTCCCAATGAATGGTTTTGGATTTTTTTAATAATAGTGCTTAAGAGTTCGATAATTGAGGAATACCAGCACTAAAATTAGAGCTTTCCCTTCATGTTCAAATCTCAAGGCACTGTCCTTACTTCATTTGATTGTTATAGAGCCATGACTTGTTAAGGTAGGTGGGATACATGCATGTTAATCCATTTGTGGTATAATTAAAGATCACCTTTTTCCATAGGGGCAAAGATATTGAACCCAAAACCATGCAAAAATTCTTGATCTTAAACATATTTAGTGCTTAATAAGGGCATAACATATAGTTATATCAAAGTAATGCTTCTTCTGAGTAATGTGTTCTCTTAGGAGGACCAAGAATTGCCCCAAATAAGCTGAACCAATCAAAAGAAAAATTGTTAGAAAAATAGATTCTAAAGTAAAACTTAAACTTCTTTTTAATTTTGGAAAAAAAATATATTTTTTCCCTGTAATCTGATAATCATGAGTAAGATTTCTAGATTTATCTGTGTTGGTTTATCTAGCTCTAAAATTTACTATTATTTACTCCTTGAAATTATTAAAATATTTAGAGATTTTGACATATTGAATAAATAAGTATCCATCTGAGAAAGGATTTGTCTTTTTTCCTCTTTTTGGCAATATGAGTTCAAATACAATAAATTACCTCTCTCATGTTAAATAGATGCATTTCAGTTGAAAGAATTAATAGTGTTTTTTTCAGAACCTAAGCTAAGCTAGCTTGAGTAGTTTTGCAACCTGTATGTTATCATAGCATGAACAAAGGTAGCTTTAACTGAGCTTGCTGTCACCTCAGAATGGTTTCCTTGTATGCCTGAGCTTGTCTGAAGGGTTACATACAAGCAATAATATTAGTGAAACATAATAATAAATATTTCTTTCTTAAAATTATTGGATCTATTAATAATCTACGTTTATCTTAGAAAATAATATTAATAGTGTTATTATAATAATTATATTACTATTACTTATAATAATGCTATTAATACAAATATATCCTATTGATTTTAATAATACTATAATAATTGAGATTATAGGAACAAGTAATTTTTCAAGTGTAATTTATCTGAGAGCCAACATAATGATCTTGATGCTGTTAAGTCATGCCTTATAGTCAAGACCTGAACTAGAAAACACCTTGATGTTGCTTAATCATGTGTTGAATGAGCATCAAGTGAGTGCCACAAGTAAAGCAAACTAGTGAATGTCACTTGTGCTATCAGCATTCATGCATCCCATGTAAGTCACCATACTGGACTTTCATCTGATTAATTTCCACATTTCTTTTAATCTTTCCTATGACTTCTCAGAGATATTCCGCTGTTTACTGCCAATACACAGACTAGAATAAAGTGAGTGTTAGATTTTGACCATATTGCAAATTCAAGATGCTGTCTGAAGATAGAGTTGCAGTCAATAAAACAATGTTATTAAAATGATGTTCCAAGGAGATAGTAGGTGGCACTCAAAGCTGACCAGCCTCCTTGCAATCTTGTTGCTCTGCATACTACACTCTGTCTTTTGGAAGGACTGTAGATATGCTTTTTATTTTTTTATAGTTGAGGGTTTTGTTTGAAACCACAATCTGTTGTTAATCTATTTTCATAACGACATATCACTTTTCCCCATTAATGAAATAACATTTACCTTTTCTCCCTTTCAAATGTTTTCCCTTTTTAATGTTAACCTTTACAGCACAGCTTTTGTTTTTTCTTCTTTTAACTATTTAATTCACTTTGCCTAAAATTACTTCAAACAAACTATCTTCAAATTTAATAAACAGTCACATGAAATTGTGCATCAGATTAAATTGATGAGCACTGTGCAGGAATGCTTTCTTCTTCTATCTTTCTCTTCTATAATACAATGCTTTTTCTTTCTTATTTGATCAACAGAATTCCATTTTCTATCTCTGTACTAAATAGAACATGACAACTCTGGAAATAGTTCAACTTACCAGCTGTAAAGGTAAATTACTCAATTCAAAAGTCAAGAATTTCCTCCCACAAGCAAGAAGAGAAATATCTCCTTCACTATTTAATAAACATTGTTTCCTCTTCTCCTTCTCCCTCTCTGAGACAATAACAAGATTTTTTTAGACTAAAAAATTCAAAGCAAAGACCTGGTTCTTCTCTACTTGAGAAACATTTCTGTTTTGTGTACTAGAGTAACTTTTCTCACTATAATGCCAAGTATTTCATAAATTTACCTTCATCTCAGGGCAAAGAAGATTTATTGAACTATGAGAATAAAGTAGAAAAAAAAAATTTTATAAATAATTAAGTAAGTAGTAACTTACAGGAGTAATCAGGAAGCTAAAAGCTATCTAAATGAACAGACTAAGGGAAGTTTTGGCCACCCTCTAGTGAAAATGAAGGGCTAGAACTCATTTTTGTAAGCTTCTATTGCAATTGAAATACTCCAAAGTCACATTATTCCTATTATTTCACCATGCTTGTACTAGAAAGAACAGTCCATTGTCAAATACTTTAATTTCCCCATTTGAGCTGGTAATGAGGGCACTGTTCATGTATTAGATAACCAAGTGACAAAAATCTGATGTACTAATGTGTTTGCAATAGTACAGAAATGTATTATGTAGTAAATATTTCCTCGGAAGCTTCCTATAGATAAACCTATAACTTCACTGTAAAACCAGGAGGTATTTAAAAAGCTGCACTCCACAGTCAGTTTTCAATTGAATGGCTCAAGTATTGTTTTATGACTGGATAACAATAAAAATTCATTTCAGATATTAAGTCTTATGATTGGATATCAATAACAATTCAGTTTCAGAGACTAAATGTCAAACTTTACTATCTTAAAGCTGCAGCATCAAAATAAGGCAAGTGCACTATATGGAGCATGTTTCTTTCCTCAGTGGTGGGAATAAGAGGTATAACAAGAGGCACAAAAAGCATCATCTTATGAAAAGAATACCTGAACATTTTCAAAATACATTTCAAATGCACTAAACATCCTCCAAAACTTTTTCATGTGCTGCTTGTGTTCACAATGGCTGGGTATGGCTATGTCACTGTGTCACAACAGATGTCTAGTTACCTGATAAAGAAGCATCTGAAGTGGATTTGAGAAGGCAGTCCCTGCAAGACGTCCAGGAAAGATTTTTCTAGAGTTCAAGACTGCAAAAACTAAGAATTTTTGTAAGACTCATGGATCTCCACAACAATAAAGTACAATGAGATTCCAGATTGGACTGGCTACATAAAGTCAAAGAACCCAGTGACAAGTTACAAGCAGTAACTCAAGGAAATAAGTTTAGGAAAATGTTGACCTCTGTCATACTGATCCTCACCGGATTATTCTCAATTATTTAGCCAATAGTTCATTGAACTATTCCTCCTGTATGTAGAGCTTCTTTACAGATGTGCGGTAAGACCAAAAGTATGACAGAAATGCAGCTTCCCTGTAATTTCTGACTTATTTTTTAAAGAAAGTTCTTGTTATAAAGAATAATGACCCAAATTGGAACCCAAAAATTTTATATGCTAAATACAGAGAGATCACCCACTAAGAAACACAAAGTTTAACTGTAGCAGCATAAGTATCCCTGTTCTTATTTTTCTAATACTTTTTTCTTGATTTTTTTCTTTCTTCTCCACTTTGTAACTCCGCTTTGTAAATGTTTATTTTTACATTAAACATTTTCAGATTTTTGTTTGATGCCCCATAAGTAGCCAATAATAGTTCTTATACCAGATTTTCAGATTTCTTATTCAAGATTTTGGGTTTTCTTCAGTTCTTAGGTTTAAGTCAAAATAATATTCACCTTCTCCATAGCTCCTGCTACCATAAAGACAAAAAGCTACAAACGAAGATTAGTGAGCATCAGGCAAATTCAGTTAAAAACAGTACCTTCTTTCAAAGGTAACATTTGAACAAGATGAAACACACAAATATCAAATCTAGATACAAATTCAGCCATGATGTGAATGGGAAGTAGTGGAGGAATTTGAAAATGGACAAGCAACTTGGTTGTCCAAAACAGCCATATCATACCAGGAAAAGTAAACATCAATGAGGTTTTAATTTTGTATTTTACTGCTTTCAGTTTTGCCTCTTCCCCTTTCTTTGTGGTAAATTCACAGACATCTTAAAGAGCTAAAACCCACTCTACAAATTAAATCACCAATGCAGTTTCTCAATATCTATAAAGTCTATAAATATATAATATGAACTTTACTCAGCTAATAATCCTTTCTCCAGTTAGTTAACCATTTCAGAATTTTTAAAACTTGATTCCAGGAGACAGCCAAGTGCATCTCTTTGCTGATAATCTAAAAGTCAGTGTATGATTGTCTTTGATTCTCAAAGCCTTCAGTACTTGTCTCAAGTGCCAGCTAGCATATTTTATTTTCCTCTTAATTTGTTATTTTCCTATTAATTTGTTCAAATCTAATTACATCACCTTATCAGATTGATTCCACAACATTTGTCATTGAATTTTGCTCTTTGTCATATATCAACTTAAGTGGATAAGAATGGGAAAGACAAACAAAACTAATCCAACAAAATTAGTTTACTTCCAAGCATAATTCAGTGCAAATAATGAGAAAAGGTCTGAGTCATTACTTAAACTGCAGAATTTCAGGAAAACAGATTGCACATTTACTGGACTCATGAGCCAGCAGTGGCCAAGAAGGCCAACAGCATCCAGGCCTGTATCAGAAAGAGTGTGGCCAACAGGATGAAAGCAGTGATCATCTCCCTGTACTAGTGAGGCTGCATATTGAATTCTGTGTTCAGTTTTGGGTCCCTTAATTTTGGAAAAACATTGATGTGCTGGGGCATGTCCAGAGAAGGGATGAAAAGCTGGTGAAGGGCGTGAAGCAGCTGAGGAAGTTGGACTTATTTAGCCTGGAGAAAAAGAGGCTCGGGGAGATTTTATCACCCTCTACACCCGCCTGAAAGGCGGGTGCAGCAGCTGGGGGTCGGTCTATTCTCCCAGGTAGCCAGTGACAGGACCGGAGGACACAGTCATAAACTGCATCAGGGAAGCTTCAGGTTGGACATTAGGAAGAAATTCTTCACAGAAACGGTGACTGGGCATTGGAATGGGACGCCCAGGGAGATGGTGGAGCCACCATCCCTGGAGATGTTTAAGGAAAGACTGGATGTGGCACTTAATGCATTGATCCAGTTGACAAGGTGGTGTTTGGTCACAGGTTGGACTTGATCTCCGAGGTCTTTTCCAGCCTAATTGATTCTGTGACACAACAGAACATATTCCTGCATGTGCAGACTTAATCTTAATTCTGTCTTAAGGAAGATTTCCACTCTAAGGGACAAAATAACTCTCTAGTAGACATTACAAGAGAGACTAATCTGGCTAAGGACAATTCTGTGCTAGGTAATGATGTCAGTACTGTTGAGAATTCAGTTCCTGCTGGCCTTAAAAATTAATATGTAAAACCACTTGTGCATAGGAGTTTTTTGTTTCACAATGATGGTCTGAATAGAAAATAGACTAACATATGTGACAAATCTCACAACCTGCAAATTGTTGGAGTCTCTCTGAATTCTTCAGAGAGAAATAAGAGTACAGGGATTGAATTAAAGCCTTTGGATGGATTGAAGTATGTTAAACCACTCACATATAAGGCAGAGGTGAAAGTTTAGGTTTTAGTATGAGTGAGCAAGCAAGTAAATAAGTAGATGGAATGAGTAAGTAAGTAAGTGGAATATGTTTTAAGTGCTTTTAGTGAATAAAGGTCTCGGATGCCAGAGAAGTAGTACATATTCTAGTGAAGGTTGAAAAACCTTTTTTCTTTAAAATAATAATAAAAAAAGAAAGGCTGCTAAGCCTGCAGACCATCGACTTTATCCACATCTAAGGAGAGAGCAACCAGCCATTCTAGCAAGGTCTGCTTCTTTGCAAAGCCTATTCCTGGTTTTGCACCCCCCTCCTCCTGCTGTTGAGTTGGCAATTAAGCATATGGGCTGGTAACTGCAATAAGAATTAGTAAAGGCTTCTCAAAGGCAGGCGTCCTGCATTCCTTCCAGCCTCTGGTAGCAGACAGTTTGCTTTTTCTCCACATTGCCCCTCCGCCTACTACCTTACAAGCAGTCAGTAACACCAGTAGGAATTTTAATCCCACTGGCTTATATAGAATACAGGAAAGCAAATTGCTTTTTTCCAAAGTTGGTCCTAATACTTCAAAAAGATATTACTGGTAAAGCACAGAACACAGCAACTCTGTTGCAAGGAGAAATTAATGTAGCTAGATTAATTTATCATGGGATAAATCTTCAAAAAATAAAACTGAAAGAAAGAATGACTGAATCAATTTTGTGATTTTTTTTATGTACTGTGAATAACTTCCATTCTTTAAGAGTACACAACTCTAGAGCTCCTTCAACTGCAGAGCAAGATTTTACAGCCACATTTTGGGTGGCATCACTTCTCATGCTTGCAGTATGACTTGTAGCACTTGCAGTTACAATGCAATACTGTATGTGAAGGAAGGCCAAGATGTTTCAGCTTAAGAGATATTCCCTGGCATGTAAAAAAAAAATAAAATCTTACTATTCTAAGCTTCAAAGCTGAGATACATTTTTCCTCTTGTAAGAGCGGTTGTAACCAGCAATAAATGTTCACCATTTACCTGCTGCTCCCTGAGAAGCAGCACAGGATCTGTGCTCTCAATGGAACCAGAAACTGCTTCAGGTGTAGAAGCACAATACATGATAAATCTGAAGGCTTAAACTGGGATCAAGTATTACATTAAACTTCGGAAAAACATTATCTTACATGAAAGCGTCTCCAACTTCCCATCTATTCCCCACATATTCCACATCCCACAAAGAACAAATGTCTGAAGGAGAGTCAATGCATTTTAATAGTTTTGATGTATATGCATTCTCTTTTATTCTTTAACAAAGCCCAAAATTGTAATGAAAGAAATGGACACTTCTAAGTTTTATCTTATTGAAGTAATACCCTAAATATGCTTCATTACTCAAAAACATGAAGTATGAATGTCTTCTCAGTTATTTCAAATTGATGATAAAATAGCCAATATAATTTATATGGCCTGTTCCACACGGGGTTATTAGATAATGCATGTCTAGGCAAAAACACCATCACACATTCTCATACTAGAAAATAAGTCTGAGTGAACCTAAAGCTATTAATTTGTCCTTGTTTTAGCTGGGGCAGAGTTAATTGTCTTCACCATAGCTAGCAGAGAGTTGTGTCTTGGGTTTGTGCTGGAAACAGTGTTGATAAGACAGGGATGTTTTGTTATTTCTGAGCAGGGCTTACACAGTGTCTAGGCCTTTTCTGCTTTAGCACTGCCATTCTGGCAAGGGAGCTGGGGATGCAGAAGGAGTTGGAAGGGGACACAACCGGGACAGGTGACACCAACTGACCAAAGGGATATTCCATATGATAGGACATCATGCTCCGTTTATAAAGCTGGGGAGAGAAGAGGGAAATAGGCAGGGGGATGTTAGATGTGAGGACCTTTGTCTTCACAAGTCACCACTGCTACATGTGATGGAGCCTTGTTCTCCCAGAGGTATCTGGACACCTGCTTGTCCATGCAAACGATGAATTAATTCCTTGGTTTGCTTTGCTTGTGGTCATGTGGCTTTTGCTTTCCCTATTAAACTGACTTTATCTCAAACCATGAGTTTTCAGTTGCTCTTCCTATTCTCTCACCCATCCCACTGGGTGAAGACCTACCTGCATGGTCCTTGGTTGGTGGCTGGGGTTAGCCTTGACATGCTACAAATCAAAGACAGCTTGGCCTATCAAATACATATTTCAGTTACCTCACACTCTCCAACAGAAAGAATTCACATTATAAATCGAGACATTAGCCTTCATTCTTCTGACACATGATTATTTCATTTGAACATAATTTATTCTGTTGGAGTTTCAGTCTATTTATCCTCATCTACTGACTGCTGGAAGAAGAGTTAACCTGAGTTAAAAGTATGATGTTGAGTCACAAATGAACAGAATCTAGAAGGCAGTTCTCATTGAACCAACCTCCACTGTTACAAGTATGATTTTAGACTTTATACTTAATACACCCAGAAAGGGGGAAAAAAAAAAAAAAAAAGAAAATGGGATATTTTAATGAATTACTTTGCACAAAATGTCAGCTTATGAGGATAAATGTGAAAGATAAGATATTAATAAAGTTAACGGATTTCCTACCATGACATAAAGAGAATTATTAAAGTGATCTCACAATCAGTGATGTTGAATGTCATAACTCTTTAAATCGTTATGTTCTACTGTGATAAAACGAAGGCTTCACATGAAGTATGGAATATCTTACTGCAAAGTCTAGCTAGGAAAATGCCAACATGTTTTAAACAGGATATACAGTAATAAACTGCAGTACTACTTGCCAGTATGCAACGACTTACTTTTTCAATACTGCATGTATTTTAAAGTTTCAAAACAACAATGCTGAAAGATACAATTTCCTTTGCCATCTCTTTCCTGCTTGTTGAATTTTGAGCATCCTAATGACAGCCTAATTCTTCTAAATAATACTCACCCCCCGTAAAATAACTGGACATTTATCCCCTGTAGTTGTATGTAAGCTATTTTAAATACAAAAATCCTGAAGCAATTTCTCTGGGCTGTTTCTATACTTCTCCACAGGATGTTGATGCAGCACAACAACCCCTTCAAGGGGATAAGTTAGAAGTTATTGCTCCAGACCCTTGCTGTGAATATCTTCTTCAATACTCCTTCCAGGTAGTCTCTGATGTAGCTTTCATGTAGTATTATGCTGTGAATCTTGGGTGTCAAACAGATCTGCTTGTTTTCTAAGATTGTTTTCCCTTCCCTCAGCTTTTCATCAGTCTCTGGAGAGAAGGTCAGCTGTGGTTAGGCAATGTCGATGCATTTGGAATACAGAAGACAAGCATCCTGAGGTCAAGCTATCCAGTTTTAAGATTAAAAACATCTTGACAGCAACCATGGAAGTGTTATTGCATGACATGGGCATACATAAGCCTATAATAGAAGAATCTTGCTCCAGAAAAATGGATTGAACTGTTCATGCAAAATAACATTTTCTAAGTGTCTGAGGGTTTTTATTTGTTTACTTTCTTTAAAAATAAAGAGCTCTGCAGCAGCCTGTTCCTGGCAGATTCCACATTTTCCGAAGCAATGCCAAAGAAGTGCAGTTTCACAAACCAATTAGCATTGCTGTTGTAAACAGAGGCCCTCAGCTTTCTCCTCAAGCTCACTGGTGGTCTAATTTTTTCAGATCTTGCTTGTGCAAAGGAGGTTCCTAATATTATCTCTTATACAATTAATTTTAGTCAAGAGAAACAGGTCAAGTTTTGTTTATTTTATACAGCTGACTTGCAGTCAGACCAAGAAGTGCTGGTGCTGACACTGGGAATGTGATTGACTGCATCTTATAACAGTATATTTAAATCATTCATAAAACTATACCCAAATCTTTTCTTTCTCTCCTGCCTTTCTTAAAGATTTTTTTTCGCACTTCAGAAATCCTTAGAAAGCTATATTGGTGGCTGATGTTTTCATTGCTCTATAATTTACCCTCCCTCAAAACATTCTATCTTTCATAATTGATGATCCACTGAACAGCTAATTGAAAGTCATACATTTGTCAGCCCATATTGCGTTTAGACCATTCTTGTTTATCAGCTCTTCACAGAAATTTTGTGACTCTAAGGTATATCAAATATTCAGAAAAATTCAAGATAATGATCTCATGTTTTCCCCTTAAAAATAGAAAATTGAATGTCTGTATAATATGTGATGACAAAGTTCTGTGACACAAACAGGTGAAGACAAAGTCCTACAGCAAGGTTAACATTTTCTATTTTTAAAAAAATTCCATATGATAGCAGTGTATCAGGTATAGCAGTTGACTCTGCTTTAAATTTCTTCCTATAATTGCACCAATTAGGTGCTCAAGAAAAAATGCTGAACATTTAAGGGCTGAACATGAATGCATGATATATAAACACTTCGAATTTGTACTGCAGTGGGGAAACAAACTTGATCACTATTTTACAGAAAAGATATGCTGTCATATGTTTGTAGCTGAAAGCCAGAAGTTTCTATTTCAGTTTCTGCTCCCACGGAAGATGCTCAAAAGACCTACAACCTTAACAAAAGAGAGAGAAGACCAATAAGCAGGAAGATTATATGTGTTATATATTCACCATTAGTTAATCCTCAGTCTAAAGGTACTTTTATCCAACTGACATTTGAAATAGTCTAACATAATGAAACAGAACATTAACAAAAACAAATAAAAGACAAATGAAAACGAAGAAAACATGCTAGTTTACAAAATTAAATGTTGATTTGCCACATGAGTGAACTGAACTGTTCGATGCTGTGTCAATTATTTTGTCTACAGCTTAAACTCATTACGTTTCCTTATTAAGGCAGTTTGTGTTCTGAAGTTAACTGGCATATTGAAAAGTACAAAACCAAAACACTTTTTAGCTTATTATGTTGGCTAGACATGTACTATTTCACTAGTACTAAAAAGTGTTCCACAGCATTGGAATTCAATTATCTGTCCTTTTAATTGTCACAACAGTCCCGTCTGGCGTGGTTTTTGGCCTGGATTAAACAGTGCTCTCCCAAACTATTCTCGGGCACAATTCAGGAATTGGCAATGTTCAGAAACTACTCCCAAATGCCAATTTAGAAACAGCAATTATATTTTGAAAGAATAGAACTCTAGTGTTCTGGTATTAAGGCAAGCTGACACAGTACAGTTGTGCTCATGACATACCCACAGACTTTTTTAATTTACCAATATTGACATAAGCATAAAATCCTAAAGCAATAATTCTCAAAGCACAAATACCACAAAAAATTCAGTTGTCAACAAAAGTTTGGTATCCCCTAGATGATTAAATGAAATACCTCATATAGTCTAAGATTCAGACATTTTCTAAAGATGTTCATAAAAAGTTTAAACAAAGAAAGAGAGAGGCCAGAAACGCAAACCTGCTGTACTGTATGAACAGAATCTCAATTTTAGATTTATTCTTATTTTTCATCTTCAGCACAGGGGAAGAAAACCCTGACCTACAAGTGCTGGCAAGAGTCATATTTCATTCTAGCAAAATTTCACCTAGCAAAAAGGTACTCTTACAGCTCTATAGGATACCTATTGATTAATCCTAAAGAATGACAGCACAGTCATTTTAGGATAGATGATAGAAGTATACTAAGAGAAATCCACTTTCCTGAACAAAACATTTTAAAGGGACCTAACAGCTTAAGGACACCGTAACACAAAGAGTTGTTTAAAGAAGTGGCGAAATCTACTTAAAGCATCTTCAAATATTGACTACTTCCTTAATGCTGAGATTTCCAGAAGAACAGAGTGTTTAAACAACATATGCCAGCCACTCTATATATTTATCTATAGTGTTATATACTAATCAGTGTCTTGCCTTTTTGGATTAATTTGAAGCTGTATTACTCCACTTATGGGAGTCACCTGAAAGCAGAAATAGGAAACAGTTCCTTATTTTATTGCACCACTTAAAAAATATTTATACCTTTATATATCATCTTCCAATTGAAGCAGTGTAGATTACTAATCTCAGTGCTAAAAGCAGTCTTTTAAAGTAGCATTCTTTTCTCTCTATGGACTGAGAAGTAAAACCAACAAAATTTCTTGATGGCAAAACAGTCATGACAAGAATTAATTTTTTTATATTCCTAAGCATCTACCTCCAGCTTCTAAATCTGACTAATAATAATAGCTTAATGTATGCTCTCACCTTTCAGCAGAAATTTTTTGCTCTATACTTTCAGGTGTATATTTAGTAAGAAGAGTTTGGAGTAAAAATCTAAATAGTACAAACTCAAATCTACAAAACAAAAAACCAACCAACCAATCAACCAATCAACCAACCAACCAACCAACCAATCAAACAAACAAAAAATTAGAGGGGGAAATATGTAATTGCATATCAGTGATAGTCACTTGCCTCATGAACCTGCCACAACAAGGCTATCATTGTTTGCAAGTACAGAGCACAGGACCCGCAGTCTGGGAATAACAGCATGAGAGAAATGAAAGAAAAACAGTGCCACAGAGAAAATTCTACCTCAACAGCTGCAAAGTAAAGAGCTGCAACCTTACTCATACCAAGGGACCTGCTGTGCCAGATATCATATTTATTTTTACATGAGAAGGGATTTTCCCCCAAATAAACAGTGTGTCATCATAGCTAGAACTGTGTAAGAATAGTAAGGCTTTTGCATTAATCATAGCTGGAAAGCTCTGTCAAAATTGAGAAAATTTGAGTTTCCATAAGATAGCACATATACTTCTAATGCCTCTTGACAGCGTATGGGTTATATAGATAAAAGACATTAGATTGTTTCCCTTTGCTGCGGTTTTTGATGTATTGATATGACTGCCTTGAAAGGGATTGTTTTCACCCCTGCTTCAAGACCCACATTAAACAGAAAAAAAAAAAAAATTAAAAAAAAAAAACAAGAAAAACCCTAGTGCAGTATGTTAAAGGGGAAAAAAAAAAGCGTGGACCCAAATCAAATTAAAGTAGTGATGAAGATAAAATTACTAAAGCCATATTTTCTGAAAGGTTCAGTATTAATATCAGGACATGTTTTCAGAATAGTCCATCAGACAGAAAAAAAATCTAAAATTTGCAGCTCATTAAGCAGGCTGCAAAGTATCATAACCAGTAATTTCATAATACTTTTCACAAACTAGTATTTACTGAAATAAGTAAACAGGAACTGAAGTCTTAAAGGAGCAACGATACATGAAATTGATATTTTAAAAAAAGGTGGATTAAATATCTTTGGCAAAAATAAGCTCTCTGCATTTCTAGCAATTATACCAAAAATAAAAGGCTTCTAGAGCTATTGCTAAAGCTCTAGAGGCTATTCACAATACTGTATTTAAGCTCAACTCTCAAGTATTGAAGACACTACTGAAGAATCTCAAATATTAAGCTCTTTCAATTCCATCTTCAATGTATTAGTTAGGCCTAAATCTAGAAGATCTCCAAGGATCTTCATCAAGCAGTTATGACTAAGACAGGAATTCAAATTTAATTATAGGATAGTTAATCCTAATACTGTTGTTCAAGTTTCAGTAGCCTAAAAATGGCAAACTAACAAAACTAACCTCCAGTTTTCCCTTTAGTTTGTAGATCTCTCCTGCATCAACCAATCTTCTCAAGAGTTGCCTGTACTCTGTACAGGTCTAACACACAGGTGAAAAAAAAAAAGACTAAAGCACAACAAAACCACGCATGTCATAAAAAAAGTATTATGCAGTTGCACTAACAATTTCAGAAAATAGGCCATATTCCTACCTAGCAAGAGAGAATGCAACCTGGATAGTCCAGAACATGTTCCAGACTTAGTAAAAATTTTGGAGTTGCTAAAAATACCATAAAAATACATTACATAAAAAATTCTGGAAGGAATTCAGTCTAGCTATGTTCATGACAGAGTATCCATGCTTGCCCTTAACCAAATTTTTAGTCAAACTTTTTAAGTGTCTGGCCTCCACGCTTATTGTTTTTTCCATCTATAAAGCAGGAATTCAACCAGCAAAATCTTCTCTGGTGATGATGTTGACCACTTATTAGTCCAAAGACATCAAGACATTAAAGTGACTCCTTGCATACCCCAGAAAACAATAAGACAAGCAAGACTTGTTAAGCTCCTGTAAGTCTGTAAGTGCTAAATTAATATGCAAAAGCTGATTAACAAACAGAAAGAAAACTTTAGACAGCTTATTCTAATGAACATGCTAAGCAGTTAATTTAAAGAGCACACAAAAGACTACATGTTTAAGTCACAGACTGTGTGACTGTGTTAGGTAATAATTGTGTCCTGTTATTCTATAGCAGTTTCTAGGCATGGTTCTGTAGCAAACGAGAACTCTTCCTTTTTAAAGGTCACATAAGGGAAATGCTGAGGCAGGAAGAATCCTTGCTCTGTTTCAATTATTTCCTCCCTTGCCCTCTAAACAACTACAAATACATCTTCATGCCTTTTCTGCTTGAAGTGAAAATGTGCAAAGAATAATATCTTGAGTGTCAGAAGAAAGACAACAGTACCACATCTTAAAAATATATATATAATGGAAAATAACTACTATCATAGGCAATACAAATCAAAGATAGAAATAAGGCGTTTCAACAAGGATATTGAAAGTGGATGGAAATTAAGTGCACGGTTATTACAATTTACACAGCGAGGAAGAATACATTGAAAGTACAAATACAACTGACATGGCATACTTTAAGCACTACCCTTTTTCAGTTTCCCTGTTGATGCACAGGGCAGACATGATTGCACTAATGTCAAATGGAATTAAGGTTTTCTGCTATGTTACCTGACTATAATGGGATTTCTAGGGAGAAGCTATATTCAGGGCAGTTAATACTCCACAGTTGAAGGGGTCCACACCCACATGGGAAGACAACACGTCTCATACATCTACAGAAAAAGATTGAGTAGAACAAAAAAGGGGAAAAGGATGCACCTCATGTTACACTATGTAACTGAGGTGTAACTTCAAACACATTTACTAAAGGAAATGGCTACAACTTTATAAAAGCAACCTCCCCAGCTCCTTAGACCCCTACTTTATCTCCTTTTGCCGAGGAGGTTAATCTCTTCAGCACACAGAGGATACTAAATACAGGTTTTTTTCAGTCATACATACAAGCAAGGCCTAGGGAGATACTGAAAAAAAAAAAAAAAAACTAAACCAAAAAAAAAAAAAAAAAAAAAAAAAAACAAAACCACAAAAAACCCCCACCTCCTACTTCTTAGATAAAAAATCCTCTGAATTTTTTCAGAGATCTGTAGATCAGTCGAAAATATATGATAAGACTATAAACCCATCCCTTAGAAATTCTAGCACATAACATATTTCATAGAATTTAATACAGAGAACAACAACACTGAATAGAGAAAGAGTGAAAGAAAATAATTTCTCCTATCTATTTTTTCTTCTTTTAAATGTTCAGGAATGTGGTTGTATAGATCAGCAGACACTTCTTGCACATTTAGTACTTCAGTCTCATCATTTATAGTAGACTGAACAGTGCCAGAAACAACATCAAACAAGTTTTCATAACTGTCACACAGATAAATTCCAATCAAAAAGACTTGAACTCTTCAACATGACAATTAAACATATTAGAAAGAATATCCTGTTTTACATAATAATTTCTGGAAAGCTTAGGCTTTGCAGCAAGTCAAAGTTGATAGTTCTTAAAAGAAAATTCAGACATCCATCATCTTGTTTTTCAGGAGATCAAGGACACCCAACATAGGATACAAGTTCAACCTTGTACAAAAGCCTATTTTCCTCCCTTACCTCCCTAGGTTTTATAGTTAAGATCTTTGATACCTTTGGATATAAATTAACCTTTTTTTTTTTTTTTTTTTTTTAAGCAAATGGCTTAACTTACACATCTCCCTAAAGCAAGTAATTTTTTTCAATCAAGAAATATCCTTTCTCACCAGAAGAACTGTTTGGACCACATAATTGCATTCAGTTATTAACCAACCTGACTAAAAACAGATTTTAAGACCTTTATAGCTAAATAATATGATTAGCCTGCTTTGATGACCAATGAAAAAAAAACAGCAAAACAGACTACCACAAATATGCATTTCCTTCATTGCTTTCTGCAACCGAACCAAATTTTAAACTGAAAACAGAAATACAGCTCACCTTATTGAGAGAGGCAATAAATATCACCTGATCAAAAAAATAAACAAGAAACCCTAACAATATCACCACATACAAAAAAAAAAAAAAAAAAAAAAAAAAGGAAAAAAATTACCAGCAGAAAGACTCTTCACTCGATAAACAATATTTCATTCTCTTATTTCTTTCCAGAGAGAGCATCTTAGGGAGTGGCCTGATTTCCTATCTGATCAGGCACAGCTGTGCATCCTACTAAAATGCAGTTAATAGTCTTTAAAGTGTTAATAGTGTTTAAAGTGTTGCTTTATTCCTAAATACGTTTATCTTTTGGATATGTGAAGGGATAGCTTAACTAATAAACACAACAGAACGAAGTTGACCTAGTTGTTTCTCAGTAATACACTTTTGGACTAGCCAAGCCCCCTCCTTTGGCCTATTCTTTACTTACCTTCCATCTCACTGCCAAATTAAATGTATATGATTTGCAATGTTTTACAGAGGATGCAGCAACTGAAGCCTCATTCTTCTAACATACCTTTTCTTCCTATTAAAATAAAGTATGTACACCACCAGAGTCACAGCCGTAGAGCGACCTCCCACAGCAGCCTCTGAGAGAGCTCACCAGCCTCTCCTCTGAGCATATATTGAAGGTTATCTCTCTGTGTTCTCATGCAGCAGGGTATTCCATTATTAGACTGGAGTGCCTAAGGCTAGTGGATGTAAATCTGTGTATTCTGCTTCCCACTTGTACTGTCTACAAAAACAGGGGTACCTTAAAAACTGTAGGCAATGAAAACCTAAGCTTGGATCTGTCTGCAGCCTCAATTTCTGACACATACAAGCATTGATTCACTCCATAATTCGGATTTAGCCCTGAAAGAAGTTAATAGAGCATCAGAGAAATGTAGAAGAAAATGGTGGAGACAAATGGTGATAAATGAGAAACTTGCAGATTGAAACAGAGTAAAGAACACAGGTGGCACTTCTGAAGAAAAGACAGAAAAATAGACAAAAGGCACTTAGACCACTTTTACAGAACTCACTAGGAAAGAACAGGGCAAGAGTTCCAGATTTAAACACGAAAAAAAGTAAAGAAAAAATGCATTTTAATAATGCTTTAATGTTTTAATAATGGATACATGATGAAAATCAGGATTAATATTTGATTTTAGAAGTTAATGTTACAGCTCAGTGCTTTGCAAAAAATTAGGCACCACATCCATTAGTTTGTTATTTATTTGAGTGAACACGAGTATTGTAAAAATTGTTCAGAGCAATTATAACACCATTAATGACTCTATAAAGGGACTATTGCTTGCAGCTTTGGAGACTATTGCTAACACTTTTATTAGGTCCCTGAACATGTTCTGCTTTCCCAGAGGCAATGTCATGTTTTGACCTAGCCGTCTGTTCTGTCTTGATGAAAAATTTTTATAGATATTATTAATTTTATTATAGATGTTATGTATCCACATATGTATATTCTCTGTTTCTTTGACTCGGATCTTCAATTTTGCATTCATAGTGACTTCTAAGGAAGTTCATAATTCTTTGAACAGGAGTCTTCACTCAAATATTAGATGAACATATTAGATTCATTTCCTTGAAATTAAAATAAAAATAAAAGCTATGTTTCCCTCAATATTAGCAACACTTACTGGCTTCAGAAGCATTCAGCTTCCCATATATGTCAGACAGATGATTTTCTTTTGTCTTAAGTGCTTTTCTTTGCAATTTACCTACATCTTCCTGTTCGATAATATCTTGTGCTTTTTCTTTCCAAATATCTCTCTCTCTCTCTCTCTCTTCTGGAAGGAGAAATACGCTATTTCTTTCTGATTTTGGTAGTCTTGTCATGGCTTTAGGAAGAACAACAGTGATGAAACTTTGGGTGATTAGAATATTTGGGGTGTGGGTGCAGAAAAATAGTATGGATCCCTCACAACACAGACTAGCTGTGATGTAACATGATCCACCTTTCATTCAGACCAGGATTAAATGCTTTCAGGTACATGGGGATCAATCAGGTCACAAATACTTGGACAAATCTAATATTGTGTATTTTATGTTAGCCTCTACCATTCCAAACTAGGATGTACAGACAATTGCTTTATGTTTATTGTAGTATATTTGATATCAGGGTGACTAAATTGAATAGATTAAGGACAGCTTTGCTTTTCTTAATTGCTTCTCACAGTATCAGCCACGATTCATAATTTTTTCAGCTTTTACTATTTATAATCTGCTAGAGTTTATTAATGCCTTGGTTCTGGTTTTGTCTATCCAACAGCTTTCCCTGCATAATGAGTCAAATTCCACCCTTTCCTTTCACTCCAGGAGTGAAAGCAGGAGTACAGAAGGCTACATAATCATTAGAGTCTTCCGTGATGCTGAAGCTTGAGATGCATAACAGAGGAGCTGTGCAGACACCTAATGCCCAATGTCATGTGGCACTTCTCACTGAACTTGGGTGAGTGTGTGTGAGGTGGCACAGCTTGAGCAAATTGAGGAGAGTTCTTATGGAATCAGCACTCCTACATATCCAACACCTGTATAAACAACACAGGAATCCTATTTACTGTAACAGGTGTAGAAGTAAAATAAACAGAATTTATTCTCAAAAAACATAATGGTTTTCATGTTATTTAAACAGTTTAATATTCATGGTAGCTTTCTTGGTTTTCTTGTTTGCATTCTGATACCCTATTTGAGTAAAACTGATTTGCATAACTCCTTTGACAAGATCTACATTTTATAGATGACACTTCTTATTTTGCCCGAAATCAATATAATTATTTTTATGTGCATTCTTTTTATTACTTACTACTGTCTGAGTCATACAGAAACTTGAAAAGTCATTAACTTTCCTTGTTATACTGAAGTGCTGCAATGAGTTTTGATTCATGTGAGTTAACGTTAAGTGTGTAAAGCTTAACTTGTAAATAAATCTTCTTGGGAATAAAGTTAAATCACTAGTCAGACATAGGCTTCACTCTCAGATAAGAAAAGTTATGATCCAATTTGATACTAGATTTTATATAAATGAATTTATCTAAGTAATATCCAGTAAACATATCCAGAAACCTGAATGATGTTTTTGACAGCAACAAACTGGCTTTAATCACATACTTAAATTTCAGCTTCTGCCATTTCAGAAACCACTGACAGTGTGCTTATGCTTGTACATTTGGTCTACCAGAGTAGAGACTTTTAGGCTATATTCTGTTAAATTTTCTTTCATTACACTTACAAATTTGTGTTAGAGCTCCAGAATCACACATGTACTGCTGACATGACACTCCAGGAGAAGGCCATTTAAACTCCAGGTATTTTCTTAAGATAAGCCAAGATATTATACTTTGCCATTCCTTATTCCTGTAAGAACTGAGACATTAATCTAAAAATCTGTCTTTTAAAAATTTTTTAATTAAATTAGTGAAAAGTTGTTTGATACAGAATTTGTGAAGACATAGTTATTAAAAAGAAAAGGATAAATGCTGATTGGTCATACATTAAGCAATGTGAATTGTTACAATTTCCATTTTGTTCTCATTTTTCAGTGTGTCAAACATATTCTGCTACTTATCAACAGAATATTTTTAGACATTAATATTTATGACTTTTTGTCATGTAGAAACACAAAAACTAACAACATGACTGCATCTCTCTCAATGTTCTATTAATTTTTTTCAGGTATAGTATTCTGAAATTCACTTTTCACTTGGAACATAGTTTCATAGCTTAAAAGATGTTTTAATGTGTAAAAGTTTATCATATTTTATATATGTTCATTTGGCACTTTTAAAGTATCTCATTTATGCATATAGAAAAACTTGCTCTCCTGCTTGTGCATCTTATCTCTTGGATGTTTTCACATGCATAGATCATCTATTGAGATTGCAGGCATAGAGCCTGTATGAATGGTCTGATCTAAATTTCATGTCATCCGGGGAGAGAAAACAATAAGGTAAAAAATTTGACCATGGAGAAAGCAGGTTTTACAGTGACTGCTGTAGATAACATTTACGATAACAAAAAATGAATTTCACATCTTCACACAGAATAAGATCACTGTTGTATGCAGAGAATTTCTCTTCATGGCATAGATTTGCTTCCACTTTTTGCCTGACACAATGGGGTCTTGATTGCTGATTGATTATTTAAGTACTATAGTGATATAAAGGACGAGGTTGTTTGGGAGACAAGAAACTTTTACGTAGACACATTGATACAGTTGGGAGAAAAAAAGCATAAGATTTCAAGCATAAAAGCCTTTCTGCAGTCCATCTTCAGAGAAACAACAAATAAGAAACAAGAATGTGGGGGCAGTAATATTTTAGAGAACTTCATCCACTAAGGAAATTAACTGCACAGATGTATTTCATTGCCTGGTATCATCTGATCTTTCATTCAAAATGGACAGCTTTAAATCTCTGTCATCTATTCTTTTAGCAGGCCTGCAATTCCATGCCATATTGCCACAAATCCAGCATACATTTTTTTGTTATCATATGTTCCCTCATCTTCAGATGACAGTTTGATGTAGTTTATGAGCTTGGACAAGTCTATTCTGTATTTTTTTCTGACAGACAGTTGATTTTTGGTGTTGTACATAGATTCAGCACTTCTGAGTTTAGAAGCCTAGCCTTATAAGGACCCTCATGGGAAACAAACCGGGTTTTTTTCAGATTTATGGGTAGGAAATTGTGCCAGAAACATCTCTTTATTGCTTAAAGAACCCCTTACACATTATAACCTTTTTGCTGTTGACAACACTTGGCAGAAGATAGTTTAGAGTAATGCCAAGGCACAGATTTTTGCAAAATTGCTGGCTATACATCCTTAACTTGTGCTGAAATGAAAGCACAGTTCTCTTTGAAGTTACTGGCTCAGAAAGTTTTATCCCTGTTGGCATTCTTGTCAGTGGTCTCAGCAGACAGAAGCACCTTCTCTGTTGAATAGCTCTTGGTTAAAGTCCAACAGATAAGTACAACTGTCCCCACAGTTGAACTAATTCAGTGGACAGATAAAAGGATTTAATTCTCCAGCTTTCCTAAAGCTGTTCCTTTTGAAACAGTAAATTCAATGAACAGAAAACAAAATGTATAAGCCTTTCTAAGATAACCTAGGCAATCATCAAATTAAATCTAAGTATTATGTAAATGCATTCTTGGTATTTGACTTGATGTATTTCAGGATATTGCCTTTAAGCTTCCCAGTTCTCTACATATTATAATCTTGTTGCCTCTGGTTTAAATACTGCAAAGCCATACCTCCTCCTGTATCTTCAAAGCTAGAGGAATCTAACTTGGTTAGGCTTTTAAACTAAAAGGTGTTTTGGCTCAAGGTTAATTAATGAGTTAATGCAGACAGTTAAAAAATTTGCTTACTTTGACAAACAGGTTTAAATAATATAAGTTTACATATTCTCGTATGATTATAATAACCATATAACAAACCACTAGCATGGGAAACTCTCTCTACAGGCCTGTGGTGCCTCAACAGGTGTTCAGTATTCCAGTGTTCATACACAGACCCATGACATGAACTAACATCAAGTCCAGTTTATGTTTAATACTCACCACAGGGGTAATGTCTGCAATGCTCTCTGCATGTCACAGTTTGGGGGAGATTAGGTATTGAGATGTGTTTACAAACACCTCATCAATATCACAATATTACTGTGGTCTATCTGTTCTCTTCTATTGCTGACAATAATCCTTAAGGTGTAGTAAGGTGTAGCTCTCTCATTACTGATTAATTACTTGTTGCTCATAAATGCTTCGATTCTGATTTAGGTCAAATCAAGTGAACAGAGAAGTTCTTCCCCATCTGAGTGATAATGTTGAGTTTCAGGCCATACATCATGCAATTCCTTGGAGATCAGCAGAGGTGCTGGGTCACCTTTATTTGCAGGGAGAGAAAAAATATTTAGAAAACCTCTGTAAGTAACTGCTGGAATAATGAAGGCACTTAGAGTGGAAGAGTATAGAGGAGTGACACCTAGGATACCTGGCAGTTCTGGAACAACAGCAAGAGAGAGAAAATTCCTTGGAAGACAGCAATACATTTGAACCTCATGGAGATGCTTATATCTATAGAAAAAGAAGCAAGGATAAATTTTGACTGGGAATGCAATCAGCAAGCTGTACTTTACTGTGAGCAGCGCACAGCAGAATAACAAAACCCACAGACAAGAAGACCATTATCATTCTGACAATGAGATCTCTCTTAAAAGTCCTATTTTTTTTCTTGACTTCAGATTCTGAAAACAGACTCTAAGGAAGCTACAAAATACAGACACTCTCTGAAATAGCATTCTTTCTGTTAAGTTAATCCTATTTTTTATTGTTTGGGTGTAATATGAATCATGAAGTGTAACAGGCTAACCTGTGGTTTTTCTCAAAATGAAACATCCATGATGTGCTGATATACACAGGTATTTTTAAGGTTATTCTCCTCCTGCTTGGAGAAGAAAAGCTGCATTTAGGTCAATCTGAGGAACTGATTTATATCGCCACAAGAACAATGTGTTTTATAGTGTTGTCTGACTTTGCCTATCTATTTATAGTTCCTGGTCCACCTCACTCCTAGACAAGCAGCCTGTCATGCTTTTTCTTTTCTTAATGTGCTCAAAATGGTGACTTTGAGATGTCCTTCCTCTTTGCCTTCCAACTGGGAGATCAGAATTAAACTAGTTTCTAAGTAAATATATTTGAGTACTGCAAAACTAGATCCCATTCAAATTAATTTGTTTTACAGTTTGGTCAGTGTCCTAGATGTACATTTCCTAGGACTATATGCGGCAAATTTCATAGCACTGTATCATCCCCGTATGAAGTATATTCCACAGTTTTTATCGAGGTGTTTCATAAGACATACTTGATACCATTTTATATAGCCACTTTATCAGATAGCATAAATAGTATTTTAACTGTATTACTGACATTTAGGGCATATATCACGGCATACAGTTGCCGACAAACATATAAACACAGAAACAGGGATAGAAGACTCGAAGAACAATGTTAACTCTCATTATTCTGAAAAAAAATAATTGCAAAACTGAACTTTCTGTACAGTATATCTTTTTGTACAAGGCAATGTATTGTACAATGATTCAAACAGAGTTTTTCTGTTTTGCTTCTTACATGATAGAGCTGCTCTCTCCCAGGTGCATTTCCAGTCCAGTAGTACTTGTAACATAACATTTCTGTATATCCTGCTAATGTATACTCACTTTTTTCTGATATATTTTCTACTTTCTCTCCTCACAAATCAATTCCAAATCCTCTGACATAAGACGCTCCCGCAGAACTGCAGTCCCTGTCCTTACTCACCCAAGATCCCTGCAGTGAGTGCACTTCTGTATCATTCAAAGATGCTCTGCAGCTAAGCTTCACAGGCAAAGTCCACAAAATTAACTCAGGCATTAGACAAAGAAGTAGGGTATCAAAATACAGAAGTAAGAGGGGTAAAATTCATATGGTTTCCCTGGTAGTGGGAAGAAGTCAGAAGAAAGGAAGCACAAAACTGATGATTTATTTTTGTATTTGTTTCCATGGAAACTGAACAGAAAAACCCCAATAACTTCTGGGTTCTTTTCTGTACTTCTTACAGGACCACCATATTAGCTTGGTAACCATGAAGTACAGAATCATTAGTAGACTTCCAACACTTGCCAAATATAGAAAGGAAGTAAGGAAGGCAAAGAGGTTATATTTGGAGTATTTAAAGTGAGGCTAAGAAGTGCTGGAAGGGGTTTCTTTGGTCTAAAAAGGAGAAGGGCAGAATACCTAAATGATCAGCTGAACAGTCCTGATATGACTTGGTGGGAACAAGCGCTCAAAAACCCAACTCAACAACGATTTTAGAGAAAAAAAAAAAAAAAAAAAATCAATTGAAAACAGCTTGTTTAAATAACCACTGGATAAACAAACACTGAAAGTGACATAAAGTGATAGTGCTAAATGAACACCATTATTGTCCCCTATTTGCCAATACAGTGACCTATAACACCAAGGAGTTCTAGAAGTCCATCATCTACCTCCTAGGCTCTTTCTAAACCAGCACCTCAATCTATTAATTAGAAGAGTAATCATGCAGAAAGCCACACATACATATTTGTATAATCAATCAAAAGGACAGAACTTTAGAGGCAAGATAGGTTTCAAGACTTGTTTAGTTTATGCTGTAATCCTTTTTCCAACAGTTTCTGTTTTAAAAATATACTCTTAATTCACATTTTTCTGTAAGATGCATTTAATCTTTTATTGATTAAAATGTAGAAAAATTATGATAAGAAAATTCTGCTTAAAGGTGTACAAAGTTAAACCTCATACATGCGAAATACCAGGACTTGAAAGTTCATTAATATGTAAGACAGAAATAACAACAGTGAACCCTGTCTTGAAGGTAGGAATATTGGCACCCATAAATTGAGCAAGTGGGATCTTGAGGGTGTCATCCAGCTACCTATCCTGAAGTTCTGCACATAGAGAAACTTCAGAGACATTTCAGATTTCTCAGTAAGTCTTCCATCTTGGGGGTAAGGAGTAAAACATAATATTTAAATTTACTTCAGGATGCAGACTACACAGAACTTTCTGGTGTGGTACATGGAAATGCCACCATGTCTTCTTCTAAATACATGCTTTTGACTTTTTTTTTTTTTTTTTTTTTAACAACTAAGCAATTATTGGCAGCAATACTTAGTGCTCAGGGTAAGATTTAATCAGCCGAAATTGCAGAGTACCAATACCCTTAATATTTACAGGACTAAACAAAAAATCAAATAGATGTAAAGATGCGAGTTCCACAGTATATACATGATCAGAGAAAACAGTGCTTATAAACATTGCTAAAGAAGAGGATGAACAACAGGAGCCAGGTTTCCTACTTTGTGTACAGTTGGGAAACCTCTGTGAGTAAAGTACTGCACGACTCGAGCATGGTAAATTATGTAATCTGTCCCTCAGCATTTTTTTAAAAGTAATGATTTTCTCATCATTTCAGGCATATTAATCTGTATAGCAGAGTCAAGTAATGTTTCTGCAGGCTAATAAACAGGGGAATAGAAATTTCAATACTGGTATGCTGTTGATGCATGAGATAAATTCTCAAGTAAGCTCTTTGTCATTGTGATGCTCCACAGCAATTGCTGGATAACCAAAGTCTGCAGCAGTTTTCTCACACCAGTAGCCCTTAATATAAAGGAATTTGACCCATGAAGAACAAGTCCTTCACATCCTGCTACTATTGATATTGCCAGGTCAGTTACTAGAACATCTACTGAAGCTACTGTAAAAAAATATTTGATAGTACAATGGTAATTTCCAGTGTGAAGACAAACAAAGACATCATGTTTGTGTTCTCATGAGCTGCTTCATATCATGACCATTTAGTGGCACTGAATATCTTTTCTTTAGGTCTGATAGTCATAATTTGCAAGTAGCACCTTCTGCCTGCCAAGCTGTTGATGAAGTATGTGACTGAAAAGTCGCATAACTATCTGGCTCACATTATGCTTCCCATGGTGCCTCACAAGAAAGAAAATGAAAAAAAACCTTAATTTTTGTCAAATTGCCAAAACTTCTCATATAATTCTGAAATCAAATCGGCTTTGCCACTCTAGGATGAGGTGAAGGGGCAACACAGCAGGGCACAATCCATACATGATGCACACATTGGTGACAACATTCTGACAGAAGTGACTGAGAAGTTGATATGCCACTTACAAACAAGAAAGAACTGGCTGGGCATGTGAAGGTCAAGGACAGTCTTGACAGCAGAGAGATGCTGGAGTTTAAGATCCCAAACGAAAGGAGCAGGACAAAAACCAGGATCACAATCTTAGATTTCATGAGAACTGGCTTTGAACTGTCCAGGAATTTCATAGGATATAATTATGAGACAGAAGTGAGAGCCAAGAGAGTGATTTTCAATTTAACAAACAGGCACAGGTAAAAGTCCCCTCTTTATACATATTGGTATTCAATAGGTTTTCACTGGGAGAACACACATAGGATTTCACTGGGAGAACTTATATTGCTTTAATTTAGTTTTCATTCCTATTCAAAAGACCCTTTAACATATCAACTTTGCAACATGAAACTTGATTATGGTTTCCTTCCCTCCAAAATTTCTCATCTAGAAATATCAGATTTAAATGATGAAAAAAAGAAAGAACTCTACATAAGATAGATGACAAATAACACAAACTATAAAAAATGGTTATCATAAAATATATGACATCTGAATTGAAATCTAATAATAAGTAAAGTAGCAAAAGCTGATTACATTCTGATCTATTTCCTATGAATATAAGTTTAAATATTATGCAATATCCTATTAGCATTTTTTTCAAAGAAAAGGTTCTTTCTTGACTTTCCTTTCTATTCATAACCAGAGGAAAACATTAAACTCTACATTTCCCATTTGAAATTGAAGTACCATCTGGCTTACTTTATTATTCCCCTTTCTTTATTTTGTGTTGCTCACCTTGACCAAATATAGAGAAAAAATCAACAAATATGGAGAAAAAGCAATTTAAGCTTAACATATGAGTGGATGTACACAGATACGAGGCCTGATTCTGGAACTTCCCCCTTATACAACTAATTTTAATCATGCCAGAAAGAATCTACAGGCTCAGGGGTAAGAGAAGAAGGGAGAGAAGGACTTTGCAAACTGTCTAAAAGAAAGATAATAGCTGTAATTTTAGTTCTGTAGGGGTCACTGAAAGGGTTACTGTAGAGGTGTCTGTTTATATAGAATCTTAGATGCAATCACAAACCAAATAGAGACACAGAAAGACCTATATTCTCACAGATTTAAAATGAAGAAATAATGAGTAAGTAAAAGAAAATGCACAAACATGGGGGCTGAAAGACAGACAATTTCACCTATGCTAATTATCAAAACATTTCTGTCATGATATTAAAAAAAAAAATTATATGCATGGATAAAACAAAATTCTGGCTGGTAAAAGAAATTCCTTGCATGATATGGGTAGCAGCAAACAGAGAAAAAAAAATTGCAGCACTCTAAGACCTCCAGAAAGGTCAAAGGCTGTTAAAACTGAACAACATAAGAAGAAAAAATGGTGCAGTTTTCTGTTTTCACTCTTGCATGTTACAGATGGACTGCAGTATTGACAACTTGTTTTAGTATGCATTGTGGGGGTCTTTTTCTTGGTTTAACTTGGAAGAGAGAAGAATAAGCTGAATATAATTCTAGTAATTAATTAAAATCCAAGTTGGTTTGGCACTTCTGGAAGCTGGAATCACGTCTGACTGAAGTACAATTACAAATACTCCTTGTATAAAGTCAGTTCCTGTCTAGACAGGACATTACTTTAAGAGGTCCTCATTACATTTGATGCTCTTAAAAAAAAAAAAAAAATCAGACTAATAGTACCAGATAAACAATAAGTGGACCAACACAGAGAATGTAAGATTAAGTTCTGCAGTACTTCGCTGGGTTTTGATAATCAGGAAAGAAATAAAGATATGCTTTGCTGCTGTTTTTTGAACCAGGATGAACTTATTTCAGCAAGTATACGTGTAAATGTGCACACAGACATAAGTAACTCTGTTAGCATTTTAAAAAAGTGAATACAGACTTCACTGCTCTCACAACTTTAGTTTATACTGGTCCTAGGCAAAAACACAGAAAGGCTGGATATTGTGGGGAGACAATCCAGACCAAACCTTTATTCTTTGCTGTATTGTCTTTCAGTAACAAGAAGAGTTTGATTCTGTTTTTCAGTAGGGAAAATTCTCTTGATATCTTGGCCCACGATATGAACACTGTGGTCTATTTGCAATATTTCTACATATTTATAACTTTTTCACCATAGCCCTATTCGATAAATATAATCAGGATATTGTATTTTTAGATGGAGAGTAGTACATCACATTTACTCTATTCCTGTTTATGAACTTTCCAATTTGTACATATATATGCATTCATGAACGAGACAAGAGGGGGCAATCCAAAACAAACAAAAAAAGATCCCAAACTCTAACTACATGCATATTTTTACAAATATTAAAATCCACAATTACATAAATGTTGTCAATGCTACATTCATCTACTAATGATCAACACCTGAGACAGGTCACAGGATTTCATTGAAAATATATCAATATTTTTTTTCTTAGTAACCTATTTTTAATCATCCTTATATTTTAAGCAAGAGACAATATGGGAAATAATAGAGGAAATTGAGTGAAAGCTTGAAGGTAACTTAGAAACAAGAGAGGGCTATTCTATTTTGTGCCTTTATGTACTTTTATAATCTTTAAAATTTCTTCTTATTGATTTTATGTGTACCTTTTTCTTTTACATTTTCCTTTTTCCACTCCATGGCATGATAAAGCTACTGAATACTGACATATTTTATATGCAAAAAAGGAATCATCTTGATTGAAATAGAAATATCCTTCTTCATTCTTATACAAATTTACAGTAATACAGAAAAAAATTGAAATGATTCCTCAATGTTGCAAAGAAACAATAGCTTTGACAGTTAAACACATTAATGACATCTCATGTGGCATCTAGAGTGACATCTTGTGACACTGCCATAATTATTTCGGTCATCACTATATCCTACCGGCAGCCACATTTACGATCTTTTAACTTTTCATTTATTTCTCATATATAGTTTCTTATATAGCAAGTGGCTAGCATGTGTTGGGACATTAAATTTTGAAAAAAACCACTTGCATTTTTCTTCAAAGCAATCAACTCCTACACCTTTCTATCTGATATTGCTATATCTCAGACTTATTTAATTTTCAGACTATACTTAAAATTTAAAACATAGACTTGAGTCTCCTTTGTAATAAAACATTGCACATTTGGCTAGGACATGAATGTGCTACAACAGGAAATTTGTTACTAATCTAGTACCAGTTATTAGGTTGAGATTCTACTGCAGAGAGAAATTGTATAGACAGTAAAAAAAGTAGTATTAGAACCAGTAATTCAAGCCTAATGAAGCAGCATTAGCACTTTTATGTTGTACTTTCTAATTAGAAAGTCTGTTAATGAAATTGGGACATTTACTTAATTGCTGTGAACAATTATTTTCAAATTAAGCCTAGCAATTAAATAGCATGATTAAACTCATGCTACAGGCTTTTAGTAGAGATATGGTAAGTATCTTGCCTGTTGTATTATGCACGGTAGTCAAAACTGAGAAAATCTTCTGATTAGCCAATGTAAATTAAGTGCAATGCCATTTCACCAAGAGCATGAATGAATATGCAAAAAGGGGAAAAAAACCACCTCAGTTATGGAGTCCAAATAACAGCCAGAAAAACTCACGTAAAAACTAATCGTATTTGGTGATATTTTCTGCTGATTTCTTCCGTACAAGGGAAGGTCAAGGAGATTAATGCAAATTTATCACATTAGCTTGCATTCCATGCAGTAGGGATGATGAAATAAAATGCATTTTCCCATTAAGGCCACAGTTAATGCCAAAAACTCTTTAAACAATTTGGTCTCTGCTAGCACCACACATAGGAATTTTTCTGATGAACAAACTGAGATAATTGAGTAATCTGAATTAGTTATACCAGTAATAGTAGGATTGCAAGGTGATATGTATGACTTCATAGGACACACATGTTTCCTTTTAAATAACACAGGACCCCATTCATCAGAGCAGGACACTGGATGTGCAGTTGTGTCTCACATGAGATACAAATCCTGTTGTATGCTACTGCTTTGATTCTAATCAAATAAAAATGCATTGAAACTTGGAAATGGATATTTTTAATGTTCAGCAAACTAGCTAAGAACCTATTAAGAATATATGATATTTGCAGTATTAGAATCCCAGGGAGAAAGAAATATTAACAAGCAAGACAAAAGCTGAGATAGCAAGACAAAAACTGAGATAGTACTCCCTTTTATCAAGTAATATTTAGGTGCAATTCATTTTCTACTAACAGCACACTAATTTTTTTTTTTTAAATACACAATTAAAATAATAAATGTTCTATCCTTTTCATGAAAACTTTAGAAAGTGATTAAAAATAACTGACTTCACAGAATTAGTTTTCAAGTGTAAACAGATCCTAAAAGAATCTTAATTTTCACTTTATTGCATTGTAGTCATTCAGCATGTCTTAGCTACTATTCTTAAGTACTTTAAAAAAAAGATAAGAAATTTAAGATGATCTAAATATCAAGCATATATTCTGAAATATTTGACCAAGGACTTAAGAAGTGAAGACTGCAAGTAACCTAATCTAAATCATTTCAAAAAATTAAATGGAAGAGTTTGAATAAATTTGGCCTATCACTTGAACTAATTTTCCCAAATCAGAGTCTCTTTTAACATGGCATGTTGTCTTGGATTCAGATGTCACTCTATATGAAATAAAATATGAAAATCAGGAAATAAAGAGAAAAAAGAGAAGAATTATAACACAATCACTTTCACATTAAAAAGAATGCTAAATAGAAGTTGCATTTTGCTTACAATTTGAAAGTGTTTGATTGAAGACATATGACATTCTTTTTTGCACTCCTTTGTAATTACAGCAATCACCTTAACCACCTACCAATCAAAAATTTCTGGTTATTGGCAAAAGTTGCTTCTGTTCTTTTTTTCCAGAAAAAATAAGACTTAACACTGAGAGGAGGAGCACTACAGTGCTGTATCATTCATATATTATAAACATTCATGCAACTTACTAGTTACAAAAGTAAACACATTTTTCAGGTTTGAAATGAACATAAGAAAGGAGGAACCTATGATTAAATGTTATGAAAAAGCTGAAGTTAATTATTGCTGGAAGATAAAAAGTTTACACAGCTTAATGCTCCAAATTGCCTGCCACCAAGGTAAACATCTTACATCAAAATCAGGATCTCTACAAACATTTTTGTCATGTGAATTTATTTTATACATTTCTTCCCCTTTAGACCGATCATTGTTTTTCCTCTCTCAGTTAACAGCCAGAGCCCCAAGGGCACCACAGGACTCTCCAGGCTCAGCCTGGGCTGGGGATTGACTGGCTGCAGGAAGGTGTGCTCAGACCCTGAAGACAAAGGCCAGGGTCTTTCGGGGGACTATTTTCCCCACCACAGCACCCAGCATCTGCTGAGCAGTGTCTTGGTCACAAAACCACCATGGCTACTGTCACTAGATGTGTTGTAACATCCCAGACACTTAAATGTACGGGGTAAACTGAGGTTCCTCTGCTCTGGGTAGGCACAAAGAGAGATTCCAACCAGATATTCTCAAGACGCGAAAATTAAACAAAAGTTTTTCTGCAAAATACAAAAAGTCAAGGGACTTCAGCAAAAAACTTAGTACAACATAAAACATTTATCACAGCATTGACTTAGCCCATTCAACTTAGCAAAGTGAGTTTTGTTTGCATCCATTTGATGTTACATTCCATGAAAAGAGTGTTAGAGGAAGAAGAAGAAAGGGAGAAAGACAAAAAGACAGGAAAGATTTAGAAAGACATATAGACACCAGCTTCTGGGTTCCAGCGATGTAACAGATAGAAAACTCCAAGATGAAGTGTTAAAGAACAATGTGCATGTCTCCTGGTGAGCCTTCTTAAACCCTTTGTCTTTCATGGGCCTTCAACACAGGAAGGGAGTCCCAGGTGGGACTTCCAGTCTCTCAGACTTTCAGGGGCTGGGTTAGAAACATTGAGGGTGATGCTGAATTGATTTTTGCCTTTTCAGTTTTATACATTCTCTCTATTCCTTACATGTATATTTGTGGCTCTGTACCCTATTATTGTATTCATAGCTAGCATTTTACAGACCCTATTAGCCAGAAAGACAAATTCCCCAGCAGTTCCAAACCCTGGGGGTCCAAGGTAAGGCTCTCTGGGAGCCAAGGTTGAAACCAGCTCTCTGAGACATATTTTCATAAACAAAGTTTAGTTCTTATCTAAGGAGGAAGCACAGGGGGAATTCAGAAAAAGGTAGGGTCAGGAACTAATTACCTCATCATTTATGTCTCTAGCTGGGGATTCTTGTCAGTTATGCTAATTTTCTAAACATATAAAACTTGTATCTATTTTATGTTACGTGTTCATCTTTGGGGCTTTCCATCCAGCAAGCTGTGCACCGTCAGGATACCCTTGTTATCACCTAACTGTGTCTGGCTCATGATTTTAGGACCAGTGAAGAGGTATCAAGGGGCTGGCTCCAGTGTGCCATGGCTGACAGGCACTGCAGGCTGGGGGGCATGAGGGGCACTGTCTCACCAAAAGCAAGGCCAGACCCACCCCCTACCACACACCCGGGCATTCAAGAGTGTCTCGAAACATCAATTTTTCCATTGTCTGACACCTGCTATGTGGGACTGCACTATCTCAGCAAGGCCACTGCCCTCCGTGCTCTCTTGTCAGCCTTGCAAAGTATAACCATCTTATTCCTCTGAGACTCCAGTACACCAGTATTCACCTATATAAACACTCATTCTTGTCAGAAGACAGTCAAAGAACAAATATTCCAAATTAGTATGGTTAGTATCTGGTAAAGCATTAGATAAATGTAGCATGCATTTCCACAAACATTCTACTTTAGTATATTTCTGTGCAACATACTGTGATGAAAAACACACTAATACAATTACTGACAAACAAAATGAAAGAAGCAAAACAGATGTAACTATCGCTTCAGTACAAAATTAATTAGATTATGGAATTAATTAGATTCAAAATAAAAGCAAATCATTAATATCTTCAAAGTGATATAATATATATATTTTAAAGCCAAATTATATAAGCACTACATCGATACATAAAAAAGACAACATATTTTATAGTCTGCTCTACTAGATGATAACACAGTACAATATTTACAATTACATAGCAAAACAGACTTTTTATGGTATCTTCAACCTGAGTTTTGTTAACCTGTAGCCCTGTAATACAGAGTATTGTCATTGATCTTAACAGGTCAAAAGTTTTTACGGACTTTGGAAGTTTCAGAACTTGTCAAGCTACCTCTGTCTGAAATTTTCATCTGCCTGCACCTTTGTTTTGTTTGGTTTAGGTGCAATAATCCTCTTTCTAATTGACATGGGGTAGCCATGGCTACTTTGTTTTGTTGATGTTTTCATGGTGTGATCATAGTTCTAGAGATGACAGTAGCAGGCAATTACACTACAATGAGATATTCATGACTCAAATATAGCGTTGAAGAATAGAGGAAAATGAGCCTGGTGTGAGAGCTCGTACCAGGAGGTGTCCTCATATCAGGAGATCCAGGATGCAGCACAGGAGAATACAGACATGGGATGAGAAAAGCTGGGACACAAGCTAGAGAGGAGATTTCTTCACCATAAGCAACTTTCCACATGCCTGTTAAACACATGCAGGCTGGAGCTAGACAAAACTGGCTTGGTTTTAGGAGGAGCAAAGGGAATTCATATCCAACAGCCTCTAACATCCACAAAAGGCAACATGTCTATTGAGATGTAGCATGGAGCTGCAGACTAACTAAAAAAGGAAAGTTTACAAAATGTGTTAGAAAATACATAGGAGCATAACCAGATGAATGTGAGGCATGTAAGAAAGAAGTAAGGAAGAGGTAGAAAAAAAGTATCAACATTTTATTGTAGATATTGTAGGAAGACCAGATCTTCCCCCTGATCCTCTCCCTGGCCCTCCTCTGGACTCACTCTAAATGATCCATGTGTTTTTTGTGCTGAGGACCCTAAAGCTGGATGCAGTACTCCAGGTGGGGTCTCATGGGAGCCAATTAGAGGGGGAGAATCACCTCCTTTGACCTCTTGACATAAACATGATCCCAGACTTCGACTAGAACTTCGCAATGCAATCTTTCTGCATCTTCCAGGGACTGGTACCTGTTCTTGAAGTAAGTCCTTGAAAACCATTTCTAATAGATATCTTTACTAAATAAAACTTCGCCAGTATTTATGTACATGGAGAAAAAAAATCAGGGTTTGAAATGATAATAGTATTTGAAAGTATCAAACAGAGTGAGAAGAGGGATCAGAGAATTAAAAAAAAAATAATGCTAATTACACTCAGGGGGGAAAGACTTTGAAAGCATGATATCCGAGAGAAATAAATGAAACAAAAACTGAATTATGCTTTCCAAAAGTCTTTTATGCATATGCAAGCCAAGTAAGGTATAATGATCTTAATATAGGAAAAATATTAAATTAATAAAAACTGTTCTGACAAAAGAACAATTTTACTGGCAAGTACTAAATCAACTGCATTAGCTGACTTCTCACTCCTTCAAATCAGCCTTTTACCTCTGCAAAGAGCTAATAATTCCAATTTAACAAAGGAACAATCAATTTATCCCTGTCTGGTGTTTCAGCTTTCCTTTTGTGTGTGCACATATATGTGAGCTAGAGATTTTTAATTCTTCATATAATGATCCTTATGTTCTGGAATTACAAAGTATACAAAAAATTAACGGAATTTCTACTAGAATATTTTTTCTTCATTATATAATCCATAATATATATCTTCTAAACTTGGTATTATATTTTTTTTTAAATAATAATTTTGGCTTTAGAGTTAAATACAACTCAATTGTTTTTTGAGTTTTTTTTGTTTTGGTTTTTTATCTGTAGTTATTTCAGTAAGAGTGAAAGAAGAACTTTCAAGAGAGAAACCATGTTTGATATGCATGTTTGACCATGATTAACATGGTTAATCTCAGATAAAAGTATTTGACAAGAGTAGCACAGACTACACTTCAGGAACCTTCCATTCCTTAATATGATTAGAATTTTTTATGTTTTAGAAGTTGCATACAGAAGCCAAACAGTTTAGGAGAATCCTTACACTGAAGCTTTTACAATTAAAGCTTAATTTAAAACACTGTATCTTTGGAGATATGGGTGCTGCCTGGAAATCCTTACTGGAAAATTTGGACAAAATTAATAGGTGCATCACTTCTGACCTCTGATATAGTCGATGACACAAATCTTTAAAGTATTTGTGACAGCATGCTAAGCTTTGTAATATGACAAGTAAGGGGACTAAATAAAATTAATTCCAGATTATATATATTTTTACACATTAAAGAGAATATTTTTTAATAATGCACGTCTTAATGATATACAAATACATGCTTTCCTCAATTCTGTTTGCATGATTAGTGAAAAAAATTAGAAAAACAAATTTATTTTTGTATTTTGTAGAATTTTATGCTTATGTAAAGTACCAGCTACCCTGACAAATCAGAATATTGTTCTCACTAGTGTCACTTTTTATGGCAAGAGCTACATTCCACAGTAGATATGACTATGCTTATGTTTACACCAGTGTCAATAACATAGATACTTAAATCTGTGGTGTTATCACAGAAGAGAAAAAGTTACATTACAGACAACAGACAGCAATGAAAAATTTGAAGCAATGAATGCCTCTGAAAAAAAGTCTTATTAGGTGTTCATTTTAGGGGTTAATTATTAAAGAGTTATGACTTGCAACAATTAATATTTTCATTAGACAGAGATGGTCTGTAGACATTGACAATATAACTTGGAGATCATTATTTGTTTTCTTTGAGGAGTCTCTAGGGACAGTTACTAATTCAACAGAAATGTTGCTTGTGTTTGTACAGTGCCTAGAACCTTTTAGAACCATTTATTAAGCTAGAAGAATCAACAAAAATTTAAATTAAGAAATCTTTGACAAAAGGAAATCATAAGAATAAAAAAAAATTGTGAATATGTGAAAAAAAATCCAAATCAGTGACTATTGTGGAATAATCTAGAGTTAAATGACTCAAAATATGCAGTGAGCAGGCAAAACATACAGTAAAGATGGAAGGGAATTTTCCTCTCCTTGTATGCACGCTTATAATATACTTTATAGAAACTACAAATTATGTACCTCTGGTAAAGTATTAGCCATTATTTAACCCTTAAAATAAAATGAAAGGCTTTAGAAAAGCCAAGATAATAATGTTTTCTTGAAATGTCTCTTGTTAAGGGAATAAGGGGTAATGCTCTATGAGCAATGATCAAGAGGTTTATTCCAAATTGCAGGAATTTAAGTGCATCTTAAATGCATCTATGATGGTATTAGATTATTCTGCAAGACCCTTAACTGTTATTTTTCTTTATTGAACTTGTTTTGTTTGGTTTGGTTTGGTTTGGTTTTTGTTTGTTTGTTTGTGGTTTTTTTGTTTTTGTTTTTGTTTTTTTTATGGGGGAAAGACTCACATGAAAATGTTTGAATTATAATACAAGAAAAGTTGTTCAAAGACAGTGAAGTATCTGTTTTTTGGGGTTTTTTTCTTTCCACAAGCACCAATGCATTTTGCATGCTGAACTCTGCTGTAAGGTTTAGAGATCTATAAGTCACTGGTATGTATGGCATTTTACAAATTGGACGTTTTTTCCTGTGGTGTAACTAAGAGTCCTTCTGTGCTAGGAAGTAATCTGTCTCACAAAAGCTGTAGGCAAAAAATCAACAATTCTAAAAAGAAGACGTTAAAGCATGAGAGTCCAAAAGGCTGGGAAAGATGTGTATTTTGAAGGAGAGAGAAATTACTTCAACTTGATGCTAACATCTGTAACATACAAAGGAAACGGTGGAGTAAAATAAAATTAAGAGATAATCACTTCAGTAGAAATACCTTAAACCAAGCCTTAAAAAGAAGTAAAAATGGCACATGAGAAATGTAATATGGAGTGAATTCCAGCAAGATTAAAGTTGTATGGTTTAAAGTTACAGTGTTAAGAATATGGAGTTGGCTTCTGAATACAACCCTTCCTTCTCTGCATCGTTTGGGTAAGTGAGGCTGTCTCATCAACATGGGATCCTTCGTTATTCTTTCAACAATAATTCTGCAAAATTTTAGTCAGTACCTATCTGAGACTACTACTTTAGCCACAATTTCAACTTGGTTTCTAAAAAATTATTAAATCAGGCATTGAGAGACTTTCATGTATCATTATCTTAACTCATCCCAGAGAATTGTCTACGACTATCATTCTATTGAGCACCATCAAGCCCATAGAAAGACTGTAAGGAAGTTCACGGTGGAGCTTGGCACATATCCTATCCAGCCATTTGTTTCTGTATTCAGATGATGCATCACAGAGGATTGCTGCTGCTAAATGAGGTCCCAGAAGGCAGAGCACCTTACCAGCATCTCAAACTGTCAGTTGCTACTGCCTGCTCAATTTTTCTGTGCCATTTAAGGACTTATGCATTCCAAGACCATTGTTATTTCTTCTACTTATTCAGGTCCCCTCCCTCTTTTTTTCCCAAATATATATAAATATATCTATTTTTTAAAATGTCTTATTCCTTACTTTGCATTATCAATAAATATACTGTAAATCCTAAATTTGAAAAATAAAATTGTCAAGATAAGAGGATTTAGGAATTTTCATCATACCAGACTTTCATTATTGCAGCCTTTCTGATTTCTGGCTATTTTATTTTTCACTGATGAATGATATTTACCTGAAATTTTGCACAAATTGTAGATCTTATTGTAAGTCTGTATCTAATCTCTGTTTAAATTAATGCTCAGTGATCTGGATTATCATCCCTCCCTTGAACACCAACCTACTCTGCTCCCTATAAATTCCTTAGAGCAAGGCATTCTTGGATCCCTTCCCAACTCTTAATATTTACCTTGAGTGTCCTTGACATTGTCCCTATCACACAAGTTATTTCTCTTCTAAGATCTTTCCTGCCCCTTCTCAGACCTAATTATGCAATCTCTAAAATAAACTGCTTGGTCCCACAAAACTCTCAGTCCATCGCTATTTCTGTCCAATTTTTTTCCAATTTATCCACAGTCCTTAGCTGTACAAGACATTGTTTGGAGAAGGAAGACTTCCTAGACCTCAAACAGGGCTCAAGATAAGGGGAAAAGAGAGAGAGGTAAGACCATCAAGAGTATTCCACTCGAATTGGTCAGCAACAGGGAGGAGAGAGCTGCAAAAACACAACGTGAGTAACTAATAGAAAGGTAAGAGAACGGTGGCTGTCCAAGCCTTCACTAGTGTGACTGCTGGTCACAATACACAACAAGATGTCTCTTAGACTCTTTCAGGCAGTAGATTTCAACCTCTGTCCTGTCTTCATCTGCATGTGCCACTGTTTAGATGGTCATTCACAGGAAGGCTGCTAAAATCTCAGTTTAATGAAAGAATGTACTGCTGGCCACAAAGATAATGTTCAAAATGCCTAATTTCACCAAAAAAAAAGAACTATTTTCAGGTGCAATTCACAGTTTATACATGGTGTGAGATGCATTGCATCTTAGGGGTTTTTGGAATGCTGTGCTAATCAAAAATAGTACAGCTTCCCTGTGGGAAGGTTTATACCGTTCCCTTGGAATCACAGTGGGGCAGAGCATTTATTTAATTCCACTGTGAAATCTCTGCAGTTCCCAGAATTCCTAACAGCAGCTGCTCCTCAGCTGCATCACAGCCATAGTATTAAACATGAAAAAACTCCATCCATGAGAGTCACTGTGCTGAGATTTTCAACGGAAAAATTTACATCCTGTCATTATATTTCCTTACCTCACACAGTCTCATGCCGATGGATAGTCTATACTTGCTGATTTTACATGTAAGGAACTGGGAGGTGGGAATGACAGTTAACCTTGAAATCATGTTCCACTTTGGAAATGCCTGTGAGTCTTGGGGAGAAAAAAAAAGTCAATTTTTTGCTTGCTTGATGAAAAACTCTGGTAAGGCTTGAACTTCATACTGTTTTCAACATCCAATGTTATATGAAGAAAAAGTCCCTCTGACCAGCAGGTATGCATAATACATATTTGTGCTGCACTAAGGCACTAAAGTAATGAATAATTATAACTGATGAGGTTTTCAAGCACTTTCTGCTTGTGATCTTCAACATTAACTTAGATAAAAATGTTTCATCATCTTTTTATAACTCACATTTTTACCATTTGCTTAAAAGAAATCACGATAAAATAACTGAGATATATTTTACCAAGTCATTATCCATAAAACTTGCAAGCTAAACTCCAGATCTGGAAGTAATTCTAACAGATTCTTGCACTTGTAAATGTCTTTGTAGCATCAGTAGGACTCTCTGGGGGCCACTTCCATGAAGTGTATTCAAGTATATCTCTATCTTTTCTGTGTCTGGAAAAACATTTGGTAGATTGCCTAAGCTACAAAGAGCTGAAAAAAGTTCTCTGTCCTTTTTGTCCACATGTTTATTGAGAGGAATTTAAGGAGTTATATAATACTTAAAGAATAAATAAATATGGCTGAAATTTTTTTCAGATTCATTTTGGCTTTGGCAATTTCACATTACTATAAAGATCTTTCTCTAGCTCACCCACATAAGCACTGAGCAGGATATCAGATCAAATATGTTATTTTAAACTAATATTTTGATCTTAAATTTTGATCAACTATATTTGATTTACCACAATAGTAATCTCTTTTCCCTCTGTTCCTTCTGTAAATAGCATTATTATAGCATAGATGAAGAATATTAACTTTAGATTTTCCTAAAAATACTTTATATATATATATATATATATATATATATATATATATATATGCAAGGAAATTGCTGGAAAAAAATACACAACAAATCAAGCCACAGCAAAATAGACCACATGGATTAATTTTAAAGAATGTAGTTCCTTGTAGGGTGCAGCCCAGAAATTAGACCTTCCATTGGTGCTGCTGACTCGTGTTCAGCTTGTTGCCCACCAGCACCCCATGTCCCTTTCAGCAAGGCTCCTTGGCAGCCACACACATGCTCACCTGTAGTGGGCTTTTTGGTTATTTCATCCCAGGTGCAGGAATTAACATAGTCTCTTATAAACTCCATACTGCTCTCTCTGGCTCTCCTTCCATCCTGCCAGGTCTCTCTGTGGGATGGCTTGCCCTTCTGACATGTTCACCTCACCACCACACTTGCAGCATCAGGAATCTTGGCGAGGGTGCTTTCAATCCCATCACCTGTGCAATTTTTGAACATGTGGGACAGAACGGGGCCCAGTAACAATCCCTCAGGGACCTCACTTGTGGCAGGTTGCCAACCTGAGCAAAAGCCATTGATGACCACCTTCTGAGTGTGAACTGTTAGCCAATTTCCTACACTTCTCACATACAACCCATTCAGTCCGTATCTTTCCGGTTTGTTAAGGAGAGGCCATGGAAAACAGCGCTGAACACTATACTGATGTCCCGGTAAAAAGATTAAGTAAAGAAGTATTTTTATGTCTGTCTGATATCAGTAAAGGTAATTCTAACTCTGATTTTACTGCTTATGTTCCCAACTGAAATGTCAGAAAACTAAGAAGGCAACAAATTAAAACTTAAAACAAAAAGCTTAAAAGCTTTTGTGGGCCTGGCAAGAAATATTTTGTAAAGGGAAACGTAGTGTAGGAAAACTCAGTATATGTGGCTCATCACAAAGTGAAAATAGATAGAAATTGAGAAGTAATTAGTTTGGAGTGTACAACTGCTTTCACAAAGACATGATGGACACTGGAAGTCTCTGGAGTCCAGTAGCCAAAGCCAACTGAAAAGAAACAATCAAAAGAAATTAAAATCAGAAATAAAGATTAATTCATACTTTTCTATTTGTAGGTCAAGTCTGAAATTCAACTTGAATAGCATATTCTTTTCCTGTTGATGTCCCTAAATGGACTTAATGGTTTTCTAATTTAGCTCTTTGGTAAATTCAGCTCTAGGTAAATTAAAGTTTTTCTACATTTACCAAAAACTTGCGTAATATATCAGTAAAGAAAAATACTTTCTCAACCAGCTCAGAGGTATTATTCCAATTTAGATTTAGAATTTAGAGGGAGCAGATCAGAGCTGCACTGAACAATTTTTTTCTTTTATGATTTAGGATGTAATAGCAGCCCCATGTTTGGGTTCAAAAGAGCTGTACTGCCACAGGAGGTCCTATTCATACTGAGCCTCAAACAGACATTCAAACAATAAATATCTGATCCTAAAAAGGCATTTGTTAAATATCTGGAGAGCTGAGGTTGTCAAAACCTTTTGGATACTGTATTTGCAGAAGGGTTTTAGAATGTCTGAGAAGTAAAAAGTAGTGTCAGCTTTGAAATCTATGACTGAACAATAAAACCTACCTGTTCTTATACCCATGAATTGCATTCTGCTCCGTCATCACAACGCCCTTTTTTTTTTCATTCCTTTTCTGTGGTACTGTCATGGCCTCCCCATCCTTTCATATTGCTTCTCCTCTTCTAATATAAGGTCTGAGCTTTTTCCCTATACTTAAAGGTATTCCACCTCCTCTTAATCCAGCACCTTATCTGACCCATGTTACACCAGATGTTGAGCAGTTTTTAGAGTAAAACTCTCTGAAAACCTGGGCATTTGATATTCTCAGAAACTCAAAGCAAGAGAAACAAAACCCAAGACTGTCACTGCAGATGACATGCTGGTTTGGTTTGTTACTGTACTATTATTTTTCTTTTTATTGGAAGGACCAGACGGAAGTGAAGAAGATCAACATGTCAAATATTGTTTCACAGCATGAACAGGTGTTACGAGGATGGTATATAATTGAGGAAATAGGAATATTACTTAGTCCAAGCCTGTGGTATGTTTGTACTTCTGCAAATATTCTTTTGTGAAATATGTACAAAATAAACATTTTGAATGAAAATCAATAAAACAAAACAATGAAGAAAACCCCCAAGAAAACATATCTTTGCAAAAATAAAGGGGAGTCATGAAAAATACAGTGCTGCCAAAGCAATGGTTTTTCCTTATTCTGATGTGCAGTGAAAGACCAAAACTGCCAATTTAGGATCTAAAGGGGAAGTAGGTCCTGTTGTGCAACATGGTGCAGTGCATGCTTGCAATGAATTGTTTACACTGGAACACTATCTATTTTTAAAACGTCTTTTCATAGAATCCTAGAGTCCTTTACATTGAGAAAGACCTTTAAGGTCATCAAATCTAACCATGAACCTAATACTGCCAAGCCCACAACTACACCATGGCCCTAAGCACCACATCTGTGGGTCTTTTAAATACCTCCAGGGACAGTGACTGGACGGCCTGTTCCAATGTTTAACAATCCTGCCCATGAAGAAATTATTCCTAATATCCTCTCTAAACCTCCCTCAACACATTGTGAGACCATTTCCTCTCATTCTGTCACTTGTTACATGGGAAAACAGATCAACACCCACCTGGCTGCTACCTGCTCTCAAGTAGTTCCAGAGAACAATAAGGTCTCCCCTGAGACTCCTTTTCTACAGGCTAAGCAATCCCAGTTCCCTGAAACACCCCACGCATGATTTGTGCTCCAGACTCTTCACTAGTTCTGTTGCCCTTTCCTGGACATGCTCCAGCACCTCAATGTCCTTCTTGTAGTGATGAGACTGAAATTGGATACAGGATTTGAGGTGCAGTCCCGCCAGTGCTGAGTACAGGAGGAAAATCACTTCTCCTGTCCTGCTGGCCACATCATTGCTGATACAGGCCATGATGCCATTGGTCTTCTTGGCCTCCTGGGTGTGCCCAGGATCATGTTCAGCCACTGTTGACCAGCACCCCCAAGTCCTTTTTCACCAGACAGCTTTCTAGGCACTTTGCTCCGAGCCTGCAGCCTCGCACAGGGTTGTTGCTACCCATGTGCAGAAACTGGCACTTGGCCTTGTTGAATCTCACATCATTGGCTTTGGCCCATTGGTCCAGCCTGTCCAGATCCTTCTGCACAGCCATCTACCCTCCAGCAGGTCAACACTCACACTAAACTTGGTGGACAGTGGACCTGTCCAAGCCATGAGAAGACATTTTCCAGGAGAATTTTGAGGGAAATAGTGTCAAAAGCTTTACTATAGTCGAGGTAAAAACATCCACAGCCTTTTCCTCACCCATTTACTGGGACATCTTGTCATTGGAGGAGATCAGGTCAGTCAAGTAACACTCACCTCTTATAAACCCATGCTGGCTGGACCTGGTACCATGCACATGCCGTGTGATGGCACTCAAGATGATCTGCTCCATGACCTTCCCTGGCACTGATGTTAGACTGACAGACCTGTAGCACCCCGGATCCTCTTTCTGACCTTTCTTGTAGGTGGAAGTGACATTTGGTAACTGCCAGGCAATTGGGAGATTCCTCCCCAGTTAGCCAGGACTTCTGGGAAATGACAGAAAGCTGCTCATTAAGCACTTCTGCTGCAGCACGGGCTCTCTCTCCATGGGTCTGCAGGTCCCTGACAGGAGCCTGGTCCAGCACAGGCCTCCCATGGGTTCTTGGCCTCCTCCTGGGCATCCACCTTCTCTGGCATGGGTCTCTGCATGCCAGAGGTTCTCCAAGGGCTGCAGGGGCACAGCTGCCTCACCATGGACTGCACCACAGGCTGCAGGCGACTCTCAGCTCCAGAGCCTGGAGCACCTCCTGCCCCTCCACCTGAGCTGAAGTTGTTCCTCTCAAATGTTCTCACTCTGCTCTTCTTTGGACACAGTTACATCTGCCCAATAACTTTTGTTTTTCTTCATCTTAAATCTGTTATCACAGAGGTGTTACCACCATTTCTATTTGGACCAGCCTTGACCAGTGGCACATCTGTCTTTGGAGCTGCAGGCATTGGCTCTGCCAGGCATGGAGGAAGCCTCAGAAAGCTTCTTATAGAAGCCAACCCTGTAGGTCCCCCCTGGCCAAAAACTGTCCCGAAAACACAATACACATGGAAACATTAATTCCAACAATGTCTGAACAAATTATTTTCTAAAGAATTCAGAATACAGAAAAAATTTTGTTTTTCTGTCTTACAGAATGCTGTAAAACATGAATTACAAATACATTGGCATTGGCATTAGATTTTTACTCTACATTTAACACTGTCAACTTTATTTTGATTAAAAATCTTGGTATCTCTGATATTCCTAACAGCATTCCATCATTGTAATAGTTTGTAATGTATACAATATATAAAATAGAACTCTCCAATCCATTTCATGTAAGAGTAAATAATGAGGGAGCTTTCCTTATAAGGGAGAATGACAAGAACTTTCTGTGTAAAAAGCCCTTTGTAAACAGGACACATAGTAAAATGGTGTAAAAACAATCAATGCTGGCATAGTAGAGTGTTACAAAAGACAGATGTTGAACAATATGAAATGCAGAATAATGGGAACAGGGGGAAGTGGAAAGCCAGAGCATGAAGTCTTTGATGAGATATAGAATAGGAATTCTCTTCCCTTTCAGTACATAAACAGAAGGGTAGTAATTTGGGAGAGTGAGAGGCATGTTTACAGTCAAGAGTGCACTGGAAATCTAGGTCTGGATATGAATCTATCAAATTTGTCCAAGCCTGTTTTATGGTATTTCAGCATTTCCAACTCAAGCTGGAAAACAGGAAGAAATAAATACTGTCAAAGCCTTAAAAGAGCTTAACATAAAATTGGATTCTAAACATGAATGTAATTTTAAAGGTCAGTTCTTCCATTCTTTGTAAAATGATTGATTAAAAAAATCTTAATAAATTAAAGCAAAGCAAGTCCCTTTATTTTGCTTAAAGACTCTGTTTATAAACACAAAAGGAAAGACAATCAAAATGCATATTTTGGCTTTTTCCCCCTTTGTTGTCTGTTGTCCTAAATACTGCAAGTGACACCAGAAAAACCTGGTGAAAAGAAGTATGCACTTCAATACTTTGCACAACAGGGCCACTGCAGATGGAGATAACACTTTTCTCTCTAAGTTAATGCCATGCAGATACCCTTGAGCCCAAAAAGAATCTGGTCTATATAAATTCAATTTGATGAGAATTCAGTACAAAGAAGACTCAGTATGAATGTTAGATATATTGCATTGAATTCCTGTTAAGAGAGAGAAAAACTCCACCTATCTATTTACTTCTTTTAACACTGGTTTAAACCAAGTCTTTGGATGGATTTACAGATTCTATTTCTGCACTGATCCCGAAAGAATCAAAAGCAATTACCAAAAAATGATAAAAAGAATGAGAGACAAATGCACTTCAAACACTTTTCATTCAGGAAACGGCAGAACCAGACATGCTGGCTGTGTTCCAGTTTCAATATGTGTTTTCAGTCTAAATTATTTTTGTTCTCTCTCTCTGTAATTAAATATAGTGTAAGTGGGGTGCTAGATATACCTTATCTCTGCAATAGAGTAATTCCCCTATTAATAGAAAGATAAGAGAGAATAAAATGGAACAAAGCTGACACTCAGCTGTGAATTAAGACCTAAACAAGTACAGCAGTGAGATATTAATTTCATTGTGTTTCTCATTCTCTACCCCTAAGTTTTCCACTTAACATTTCTATTTCTGATTTTATCTTAGGAAAAAAAGTATACACAGTAGTTGCTTCTATTAGCATGAAACTGAGACATTGTGAACTACAAAATTATCAAGAAAATGCTTTGTCTCTGACCTAAGCTTTAATCTTCAAACTTTACAATATAATGAAATAGATTCTTAGGGTTTTCCAGATTTAGGCTGTTATATCAAGTTCTATTTTATGTAGCCATGTACTTCACTGATCTTCTTAATGCAAAGCCTGATTCTTGTTCTCATTCTGTGACGCTTTAGGAGTCCAAAATAGTAAGAAAAATCCATAGATCCTCACTCTAGAGAGTAATTTTCTCTCTTTCTTATCGACATTGGCTAATGACATGGAACTTGCATGGAAGAGCAGAGGTTGCTACAGAGTGAAACCGATTGAATATACTGTTCTGCTTGTAATAGCCACATTTTGGTAAGAAAAGCTCTAAAATGAAATTAAGATAAAACCTCTAGTTTCATGTAGTTATTAACCAGCACACAATGAGTGAAACATTGAACATGAAACATTGAAACATGAACAAAGTGGTCTAGCAAAAGAAAAAAACAACAGTCAAACTACACAGCATTTAGGAACAGACTAGAGAATAGAAAAACTCAACCTAGATGGTATACCAGATTTCCAGATGAAGAAAAGAAAACACTGTAAATGGTACCAAAAATGAGACTGCATGGAGGATAAGTAGATTTTTGTTTTTCTATTTCACTGAAGAAACAATGAGAAATTCATAAAATGAAAACTAGAAATGAAAACATGTTTACACCTGGTAAAGGTGTATAATGAGTAATATAACTCTCAAGATAATGCAATTTTTCATTTGAAACCAAGAACCAAAACAAAAATAGACTAGATTAAAGCTGACCTTCATATAAATATTCTGGAATGATACAGCTTTCTTAATTAGAGACAGACTCATCTTCTAACAAGAGCAACATCTCTGAGAAAGTAATCAAACAGAACAGCAATAAGGAAACTTCTTCCAAAAAACCAATGGAAATGGAATAATCATCATTATTAAAAAAAAAAAAAAATACAAGCCCAAAACAGTAAGTTACTTTTAATTGAGAGACATATCAGTAAAGACATTGCAATATAAAGCACGATGCATTATTGACAAGTGCCATGAAAATCTGGGTAACTTCTCAGGCCTGTATAACATCTATCCTACTCAGTTTCATTGGTCACAAGTTTAATGATAGTTCACCTATATCTGCACGGCACTACTGCCCAAGTGTAAGTTTTTGTAGCTACTGATATAAAGTATACTAAGCAGAATGGAAGTCTCATTCAAGAACATAGAAATAAAAGCATAAAGGAAGAATGTCCAACAACTGAACAGGACAGCAAATTAAAAGACAAAAAAAGTGACATGTATAATAAATACCTGCAGCAGAAGAAAGCATCTACATTGGGACTCAGACACAGACATCTCTAATATGCACTCTGTGCAATAAAGAAGGTGCCAAACATCCAGCTGCCATATTTACAATCACACTATTGGATCAATGACCCATTTCAGCTGCATTGTAAAGCCAGCAGCAATGTGATTCCAATAATATTGAGCTCTAACAGCCTGGAAGATTGTGACTAAAGCTTAGGAGTCATACAATGAAACCTTTCTCTGGTGGGTGGATACATTCAGGCTGTCAGTAAAAACCTCACAGAACAAGACACCATTCTGCATTGAGTTCATAATGGTTGCACTGAGTTCATAACACCTGGCACACCAAGGCGCTGGAAGAAGAAGGACATCACTGCAGTTTCTGTTCAGCTTTCTAATAGACTGTGGGGAGAATATATCCTCTCAGTAAATTCACAGGCAGAGCAAGCTGCATTGTGTACATCCACAAAAGTGTGCAGATAAACCAGTGAAGAAAAGTTAGTAAGTCAGCGAAGAAGAAACACATTTCATCCCTTGAGACTAATGCAACACTTGTCAGTGAACTTGTAATAGCAAGACAACTTTTAAGCAAACAGAGAATCGACATTAAGACATACTTCCTGATTTATCCATGGCAACATTATTCACATTGCTTGCAACACTAAATGGGCTCTAGGATTTTCCACATGCTATGTCAGTTTTCCACATGCCTTCTTTGTAGGTATCACAGAACATGAATCCACTGTAAAGTTTGTCTAAGGAAACACAAGAAGATTACAGATTATTATCTTATCTCATAGCAGAAAGAAAAATAAAGACAAGGCAACCCAAGACTATGGAAAACCACAGGATACCCACACCTCAACTAGTCTTCACTCTTAAGTGACTGTCAGGATTTAAATACCATCCTAGAAGACAGGCTGAAGATGGTTTAAGAACATGAAAGTATAATCAAACCAAATGGATATCTAGATTTTTTTCTTTCTTTTTCCATCCTCTTGTTTAATTCTGTAAATATAATGTTTGGAAAAGCTGTGTGATGCTGAAGAAGGAAGCAGCAATCCAGGGAAAGGGGGAGTTTCAGTCCTGAACTTTCAGCATTTGTAGCTGGTTGAAACTGGATAGGCTGGAGCTCTGCTTAAAATTCAGGCTGGATGTCTTGAGAAGCAAATAATGAAATACATATATGCTTAGTAATTGCTATTCCTTAGTTATTATTTTTACTATCCTGCCATAATTTATGGGGAGGAGAGGCATTCCTATAAAGGGGGTATCTGACAGCCTTTAATGGATGTCAGTGGAATTTTTAATCATCCTTTGGACTAACATGATTTAATATGGCATTTTCGGCCTTAATATACATCATGTGAAGAGCCTAAAATGGACACCTGTTGAATTCAGAAAAGCCAGAGAAACTGAGAACCACTAAAGAAAGGCTGAGGAGAAAAGATTTGAAGAGAGTCAATTAACTGAGGGGAATAGACAACTATTTTTCCAGATTTTGTGAGTATATAGGAGAATCCCTTGAAACATTCAAATAGCTAAAAAACAAAGTGCAAGAATAATGATACAAAATAATAAAAAAAGTTTAAAAAGTACTTTTACTGGCACTGTGTGCTAACAAAACAGTGAGAGTTAAAGTGTACTTTCTAAATTATCAAGATATGGTCAACTTTGTATTTGTGACGCATCTAACCACCCTGAATATTTTCACAAGGCTGTTTTAAGTACTTTCTTAGTCATGCAGAAAATCTATGAACTAGCAGAGAAATAAATTAGGGTTTCTTAGATGCTAGTTATCTTTTTAACCACCAGCTCTTACTCTGAATAGATAGAATGATAACTGAGGCAATGTCACTACCACAAAATTTTCAGACAATCTAATATTTCTAATACATATTTGTTCAATCTTAACACAGTCTTTTCCATAAAGAATATTTTTAAATCTCCTCTGTAGCAGAGATATTATGGATACACTTTCCAAGGGAGGATTTCTAGGGATGGACTGAAGGGAATACCAAGGCATTTATGATAACATTTCTACCTTTGAACTGAACAGCAGCAAAATTTTTGCCATTCCCACAATATTGTGATTGAGATAAAACATCTTCAGGGTTTACAGTGACAAAACATACTTGATATCTGTTGCAGTTGCAGGTAATTTGCTAAGTCCCAGCAAACAGAAAATTGCAGAAATACTGATTCTTTATTAACTAATAATTACATGTCCAGAACCTTACCTGAATCTAAAAATGATAGATGTGCATAGCATTCGCCTAATGAGAAATGTGTCCCAGACTGAATAATGATCTATATAAGTAAAATAGTTGTTGAACTGGATCATGGAATGAGGCGGTTTGTAATAAAGTTCATGTTATTGCATCATACTTTGGGAGCAAGAAGAAGAAAAGTCAAAACTAAAGTTATTTAATTCACGGTGTCTATTTAATCAATACATTGTTTCCAAAAAACATAGTTATAATAACTACCTCAGATTAAGAATGCTTCTCCTTCTCTGTTTCTAACTGTTGCTATGAAGATCAAGCATTAGAACAGATGAATTTAACAATAACAGTATTCGCAGTAACCACAGGGTACCTTTTGCTCCACTGTTTTTTCACTTATTGCTCTGCAATTTCCCAGGCTTAGAATAAAAATAAAAAATACCTGCCTGACTACTTAAAGAGACAGCCCTTATCAACTGATTCAATTCTGTCACAGTAGTTACACTAAACAGTAGAGAAAGATTTCATTCTGAGTGACAAAATCAAAAAAAGGCACTGGAATATTTCCTCTGCTGATTTTTGAGGTACTGAAATCCAAAAATCCTAGTGCTTGTTACTCCTGTCCTACATTGACAGCAAAGCACTAGACAGCACTTCTCAAAAAGCTCTTCTACATGAATAAATACATAATATAAGCAAAATCCCCCACTCAACATATCAACGACTTAGCTATGCTACATTTTTACACTCATCCACTATTAGACCAGACTATGTACTTGAGGATGATTTGAACCCAAATTGCAGGATTTATTGTTTGTTTTTCAAAGAAAGAAAAGGAATGGAAAGCACATTAAGGGCTTAATCCCATGCTCTCTAATATCTAAACACATTGTATATGATGAATACGAAAAAGTGTTCAGAAGTGCTGCCCACAGATCGACTCAGAGATGAGTGGAGACAGCTGGGAAAAAGCCCCTACACTTGTAAAAAGGGTATTCAGGTTATAGATTGTCATGTTCACAGATTTTATAGAAACAGAACATATGTCAACAGTCTAAGGGAAAATGCAAACTTGCACTGTTTGGGAAAGTGGCCTAGTAAAGTAGTTCAGTGATCCACTGTTGCTGTCTACTAGACACAGTTAAATAAATAAGAAAAATAAATAAAACTAACATTGTTGTGTGCAATATCAAAACAATATAGGTTTGAGTTTACTACCTTATTCTGAAACTAACCTGCATATTAAAGGATCATGAAGTTGGGGAAATGGATTGAGATTTTAATCCTTTACTGGCACTAGGTAATTCTAAAGAAGCTGTCTTAAATGATAGTGAATGAGTGACATAATATCATAGCTTTCAACATCTAAAAAGGCATAAGGATAATTTGCAATTTTTTTCTGTTATTTCAAATAAATTTTCTCATTGAAATAAAATTATTATCTTGAGGACCTTTCTCTGTGTTTAAACTTCTTACTTCATATGTCATTCTTCAAAGGAAAAATACAAGTGCTTATACAAGGTACAAATTTTTCCATGTGTACATTGAAAGGATACTGATGACTACTTTTGTTTAGGTGATTTAAAACTGCATACTAGTTAATTGCTTAAATTTTATCTTTTTTTTTTCTTTTTTTTTTCTTTCCCTCCAGATATAGCGTTGTTTGTTTTTTCCAACAGGTATAGTTTATATTTGTTGGCATTTTTATAAAATTCTTTGGTTCTTCAAAATTGCTTTTTTCTGTCTTCATGGTTTGTTTTTTTTTTTTTTTTTTAGTTTCTTTGAAAATGTATTCCTTTTAGCATGCAAGGTCATATAATGCTTGAATGTATACTTAAGAAGCACTGTTATTATATAAAAAGTGTCAAAATGTGTACTTTTACAGCTACAGAGATAAAGCTAAAAACAGATGGCTGGACTTAATTTATAAAATGAATTATAATATGTTCATAAGAATAATTAATATTTACTATACTTACTATTATTCTTTTTGCCCATAAAAATAACTGCTCATTTTTCTGGGTTTTAATGGGCAATTTTCCTGTCCTTTAGACTTCTAACATCTCTGGAACCATATTCGCGATGGGTTTTAATGCTTGCCTTTTTCTTTTCCCTAGAAGTCAGTTTCTCAGTTACACTTTGGTGGTTAGTGATTTTTACCATCTTGAAAAACCCTTGCTGTAATACACTTCTGGTCATCCAAGAGGCAGATCAAAAGTGCTACACGCTGGCAACGAAAAGGGAATTCCTCATAGGAAAACGGTATAGTTTTAAATGGCAGCTCCTAAGAAAATACTTAGATGCCCTGAAATGCTTCACAGCATTCTGCTCTGAAGGACTACTGCTTAAATTGCATTCTTGTCAATTAATAATCTGTGCAAACTGTGTCATCCTGGTTGCAGAGAGGGGATGAAACTTAGGAGCAGTGCGGGTGTGGCAAGGTTGTTTTTCTATACCACGTACATCATCACTGGGGGAGCGTGGTTTTGGGGGGAAGAAAAAGGAAAATACCCCTGGAAGTGCGTCATTCTCCTTCTCTTCATTTGGGGGGATTCCCAGGATCAGCCCTGCTCACCACATCCTCTCGAGTTCCCCATCTCCTTCCCGTTCCACCGAGACCCAGCCCCAACACGCAGTGTTGAAAAGCAGCGCCGGCGTGGGAATTATCTCTAGGGAATGGAGCAGCAGAGGAGAGCCCAATTCCAGCTGAGCTGAGCCAAAGGAGCTGAGTCGAGCCACGTGGAGAAGGGTGGAGCAGTCCCAAGTGTCAGTGCCACGTGGATTTGAATCAGCAGAGCGCAGAGGTCTGGGGGAAAAAAAAAAAAAAAAAAAAAAAAAAAAAAAAAAAAAAGGGCAGTACAGTGCAGACAATCCAGATTTTGGGGGATTTATCCGTCATTGTTTGTCATTGTTTCCGGCCCAGGGATGGGAGTGCCAGGTGCGAGGATCATTCCATCTCATCGTTGTCTGGGAAACAGCAGACAACGTGCGGCTCACAGGAACAGCTGCCGCCTTGTTTTTGTCACAGCAGCCACAAGGAACTAAGTTGAACTGGTGAACACCTTTTTGTGTGTAAAGAACCTTCTCTTTCTGTGCACTCTTTTCATTAATATTGTTGCTATTACTGTGCTTTTCTTATTCGACTGCTTTTTGCTTTCAGTAAATTGTTATCTCAACCTATAGTCTCTGCTTTTGTCCCTCGCTTGCTGAAGGGAGTGGGGAGAAGGGGGGTGGCTTATTTGGAGTTTAATTTTGGTCTGGAACTACCACGTACATGAGCTTCAAAATAATTTTCAGTGTAAGCCTTTGCAACTTTTTTTTTTTTTTTTAGTTCATAGCTGGCCAAAATTGAGTGTATTTGACAGCTTATTTGGGTTTGCATCAGTGGCTCAGAGCTGAAAAAGGCAGTCCCCTACTATCTCTAGTCATCTAACACCACCTGGACATTTTATGCTTCCTGGTGAACATAACCTAATCTAGCATGATGCTCTAACACATGCTGTCAGAAAGACTTGCTTTGCTATAGACTTCTAGAGCTGAAGGCTTAAATGGGACTTCTAGACAATAACTGTATAAATAATCAAAGGAGAAAAATAAAACTAAAATCAAGAAAGAAAATTCATAAAGAAAGCACAAAATCCTGTTACTTATGGTAACATCTTTTCTGCACCTTCCTGCACCCTCCTCCGTGCTAGTACAGCTGTTATTGAGGTAATACTATGGGAAAAAAATAAAAAAAAAATTTAAAAAAAAATTTAAAATGAAAATAAAGAAGGGGAACTTTCAGAAATTAAAATCTCTGTCGTTCTATTTTAGATGGACTTTTTCAGTAGTATGCTGTGTAACAGAGTCTATACAGAGTAACAGTAACACAACTGTTGTGGCAAAGACAAAGAGCCAGTGGAGGAGCAAGAGCTTCTTAAGATGCCTTTGACTTTTCCATCAAAGTCAAGAACTCTATAAGTACCAACCTTTCTGGTACAGCCTTGAAGGCTGACAGCAGAAGATAAAAGTGGGGAGAGGATGAGGGTCCATTTTCTCAGAAAATTTGTCAACTGAGCAGGCAGGGAGATGCAAAAGTGGGAGTAATATACACCTCAAGGATATACACCTCTTTACTTTTTACTGAACACAGAGCCTGTATTTTGGCACTGAATGTAAGCAGGAATAAAACCAAAATGATGGTTCCACATTTGACTGCATTCGGAATATAGGAATGTTTGAAAGGCAAATCTAGAATGCAAATCTTTCAGCTTAAATAATTTCTCTGTTTTGCTATAGGCAATGATGAAAACTATCTCAGGTTATATTTACTTAAAATGTGTGAAATGTTAGTATAAAAAAAGTCTCAAGTAGAGAGGGCATTAGCAAATGAGAGCAAAAATGCAATTAAGCTTAAATATATGTTCGTTTTGTCTCTAATGATTTTTTTGTTATTTGTTGTATTCAATTTCATATAGTGTCCAAATATATTTCATAAGGTTTTAATTAGATACAATGCATTTTACTTGCCTCTACAAGAGTTTCATTACAGTAATTATTTTAAGAATCTGAGCAAACATTATAAGTCATGAGTTAATGAAAAATGGGTTTGTACGTTTCACTCAAAAATTTCATTAGATTTTCTCCACTTCAAAAAAAACATGAGCAAATTCAAAATTAAAGAGACAATAAAATACTACTCATCAATAAACCTATGCATGTGCTAAATCAGAATAATTTATTCCTCCTATTATTTAAAGTCTTAAGAGCTGCAATACCTATATAATAGGACCACTATCAGCCTGCATTTAGAGAACAGTAGATGTAGAGACTAAGCATCCAAAAAAGTTCTTTTGTATTTTGCTTCTTATTTCTGGCCATAGACATTGCATTACTAAACATTCAGCTGAAGCAAACAACTTTCTTTTTGCTCTGAATCAAAGACTTGTGTTTGTCAGCCCTCTGAAATTGGCTTAGATTTTTTCAAATTAAAATATTTATAGAGTGATGAAAAAATAGGCAAATACATATAACTCATTTTCAGGAAGCCACAGGTAATTTCATTCAATTCACTTTCTCTGGGAAGCTTATTTGATGAAACACACATTTGTTATCTTATTGATGCTTAGTTTTGTCTCTAGTTCACAAATACTGCATGCAGGTTTATCCAAGACAGTTATAGGGTCCATGCTTTAGGTATTTTTGGACTCTGTAAACAGTTTGATTTCCAAAATTTTAAATCTCTCTTCCTTTTTTAAATTTTTAAAACTTCTTCCCTTCTTTTCACAATGTCTTTTTTCTTTGGAATTGAGAAGCCAGAAAATTTAGATAATTGAATGATTTGGGTTGGAAGGGGCTTCTAAAGATCCTGTAGTCTACCTGCCTGCCAGGAATAGGGACATCTACCAATACCTATCAGGTTACTCAAAGTCCTAAGCAACCTGACCTCGAACACTTCCAGTCATGGGGTATCCACAGCTCTGGACAACCTATTCCAGTCTCTTACCATCACCATCATAAAAAAAAACTTTGTCCTTATGTCCAATCTAAATCTACTCTCTTTCAGTTTAAGATTGTTGCCATTTGGTTACAGGCTTTGAAAAATAATAAAATAGTAAAATTATGTCAGTGGTTTGTCTGTATTGAAGCCTCTAATGTATTCAAGACCTCGCTGGGTGGGCAACCTGGTCTCGTGGAAGGTGTCTGCCCACTGCAGGGGCGTTGGAACTAGATGATCTTTATGGTCCCTACCAATCCAAACCATTCTATAAAAAAATAGTGTTAGAACTGTACAGCAACGCAGGAAAATATTATAGCAACATGCTTTTAACACCATAAATGGTGTTAAAGATTTATATAGGAAATCTTATACTGGTAAATCTCAGCAGCAACAGCAGCAGCATCTGTTTCAGCTCTATCAGACTATGTATGAATAAAAACCTTTTTCCTTCCCTCATTAGCCAATTCTCCACGTGTGTGCGCAAAAATATGCGAATATAAGAAGCAAGCATACTTTAGGCAGAACACTGTTCCCTCTCTTCCTTCTCCATCAGCTACAACATCAGCTACTCCAATGACAGATTATTGTGCAGAGGCAAGAAGTATATTTCTTACCTCCCTTCTTTCTTGAATTTGAATTCTCTGGCAGAAACAGCAGCTTTGGGCTCTCTGACAGGCATGCAAAGGCAGGTGCAACTTCAACAGTCATTGTCTGCTTCTTCCCAGGGAGAGTATTTGCTGTTTATCATGATGTTCTCTGTGCCTTTGAGCAAACATAAGGTAAGCTCACTGAGGATCCATCACAGCTCACAAAACATAGCAAAAATACCGATTATTGTTTCTTCAAAAGACAAAAATAAGCTCTGCATTTTGGCAGAATTCAAACCTGAGAACTTTACCTTGAGATGAAAGCTTTAGAGATTGTAAGAAAACACTCAGAAAACCCTACTCATAGAATTTCACAATCTGTTTTCTCCTAAAAAAAAAATGGAAGATATTAACAAATTTTGCCGCTATTAGAAATTCTTGGCATCAAATGGGAAGTTATCCTATTAGATAAATAGGATAGAGTTTCTATATTTATTCTTTATATTACAGAAGTATGTGGTAGAAAAGACAGAATCCTACATGAAACATATATACAAGCATACATTAACACTACAAACGCATAATATCTGCCCTAAGCTACAGAAATCCTTGCATTCTAGAAAAAACCCAAAATCCACCAAAATCATGACATGAAAAAAGTAAGTTAAAAGAAGTACTTTGAAAACACAAGACTATGCTCCTGCAGTTTTTAAATTATCACACTAAAAATATTAGTTGTATATTTTCTATTCTTGTTGCCACTGGTGTATGATAAAATATTTTGCCTGAAGAAAAAAAGAGGAGAACATGAAGGAGCCTTTCCCTTTCTCCTTGTGTATTGCCAGCACTTGTTCCCCTCCCCCATTATACAGCCTCTTTGGGGCTCTGGCAACTTGTTTTGCTGTCTCTGAAAAAAATCTTTGCTCTTTCTACTCCATTAACATGGTTGTAATGGTGGAAATTGTATTTACTCAAGGTGGATTTAATGTACAGAATCTGCCTCCTTCAGCCTCTCCTGGTTATACGGCTATGTAGGTGGCCTTTAGTTAGGCTTGCTGCTATCATTTCAAGGGCAATGGCATATGCAAGGAAGTACCTGGATCCCTTGCTGGAATTTTAAATGCATTAAATTCCTGGCTTTTCAGTTTCAGCAAGAGTTTGAGATCAACTGGAAAGTTTCTTTGCTGGATGAGTCACCAGGTTTTGTTACTACAGAATGACAAACATCTGAAAAATGACAACCTGCCTAGAGACAAGGATACTAATAAAATGAGAAGCATCATTCCTGCAACAGAGATTTTCTTAACTATATTCACAACTGAATGATGGAAAAGGGTAAGCAGACATTAATCTCTCTACAGAGAGAAAAAAGTGACATGGAACTCTTAAGATCTAATGGCAATTTGTGCATTTTATCTGATTACTCTTTCAATATAATTAACTGTTATGAGAAATTACTGCATTGTTATGATATAAAAATTATTTCCAGGCAATTCTAATACACAAGAAACACAAAGTATATTTATTGCATTTTATTGCTTTGGCTTCTTTTATAGTTAAAAATAAAAATGAGAGATACTCAGAGAGATGACTTATGCAGGAGGCACTATGACTCATAGGCCTCACAAAACAGATGGGACTTGTTATTAGGGCTGGGCAAATCAAATAACGAGTATGCTGAACAGCATACTTATCAGATATTTCAATAACAGGAATAGGGCTTTATTCTCTCTATGTCTTTAATAATTTCACAGCAGCACAAATTCATTCACTTCGGTGAGACAACTCCACAGGTGCTAAAAAAGATTTATGCCATGGCTACACATAAAGGGCTGTATGTCAAAAAGTTGTCCTGATCCCATTATTTGTTGTATTTTTCCATAAACATCCATAAATAACTTCAACCATTTCAACACTATTCTCCATATTTTTATATGAGATTTTCTCTTATTGTAGAACAAAATCATACAAATACTTAAACACACACATCCTATTTAGCAGTATAATTAAAATTAACTAGATTGTTCACATGATCAAGTGAACAAATACATAAATATACTCCAAATTATAACTATAGTGAGTCAGATGCTCGTACTTCTATTGTGTGATTCATCCCATGATGAACACAAAATTCTGTGAATACTCTACCATGCTAGTTGGGCTCTGGATAGTAACCTTGCAAATTTGAATATGATTGGTTTTGTATAAATTGAATTCTACTTAAGGTATAGCACTTTCAAAAGTCCTTAAGAAATTTGCATACTTGTTCCCATTCTCAGAAATTAGGTTAAGCACTGAAGCAGTTTTATTTGGAACTATCAATTTTCAGTGAAACTTAATATATGTCACAATTCTCATCTGTCTAGCATGGAATTAATCAGCATGAATGAGTGACATGAAAATCCATCCAATGCCAAGATCAGTTTTAAAAAAGTAATGCTCTTATCTTTCCTTTCATGATCTATAAGTATTTTCTCTACCTATCCCTCTTTCAGTACAATTTTGGAAATCTTATATAGTGGATAAGGCTGTTGTGTTCTGCCATTCTCTATAAAAATATTGTTTAGAAATTGAACAAAATAGAATATAGAATATTGAAATTCCAAGTATAGGTTGAACAGAGCTGTAATAATTCTGTAGACAGCAGAGCTCCTTGAGGAGAAGAAATGCACATCTAAGCTTATTACATTTACGTACAAATTGATGTAGTCTATCTGGATTAAGCAAAGCCTTAACACTGGCATGTGTCATTTCCCATGGCATTCTCCTGGAAAAGCTGGCAGACCATGGCTTGGACAGGTGCACTGCTGCTGGGTTAAGAACTGGCTGGCCAGCCAGGCCCAGAGAATTGTGATGAATGATGCTGCATCAAGTTGGTGACCAGTCAGTACCAGTGCCTCCCAGGGATTGGTGTTGGGCCCAGTCCTGTTTAGCATCTTTTTTGATTATCTGGATGAAGGGATTGAGTCTAGCATTAGCAGATTTGCTGAGTCACAGTGTCAATCTTCTGGAGTGTAGAAAGGCCCTGGAAAAAAGACCCAGCCAGGCTGGATTGCTAAGCCAAGACCAACAGCATTAGGTTCAACAAAACTAAGTGCTAGGTCCTGCATTATGGCCACAAGAACTCCATGCAGTGCTACAGGCTAGGAGCAGAGTGGCTGGAAAGCTGTCCAGTGGCTAAGGACCATCCCTGGTCCACAGCAGCTAAACATGAGCCAGCTGTGCCCAGGTGGCCAAGAAGACCAGTGGCATTCTGGCTTGGATCAGCAATGTCGTGGCCAGCAGGACCAGGGCAGTGATTGTCCCCCTGTACTTGGCTCTGGTGAGACCACACATTGAGTGCTGTATTTATTTCTGGGTCCCTCAATTCAGGAAGGACATTGAAATTCTGGAAAGTGTGCAGAAAAAGTAAACAGAGCTGGTGAAGGGTCTAGAGCACAAATGTTTCAAGGAGCAGCTGAGGGAACTGGGGTTGTTTAGCTTAGAGAAGAGGAGGCTCAGGGGTGACCTTATCACTCTCTCAAACTACCTGACTGGTGGTTGAGGCCAGGTGAGGGTCAGTCTCTTGTCCCAGGCAACCAGTGATAGGACAAGAGGACACAGTCTTAAGCTGCACCATGGGAAGATTAGGCGAAACATTAGGAAGAAATTCTTCACAGAAAAGGTGACTAGATTTTGGAATGGACTTTCTGGGGTGGTGGTGGAGTCCCCATCCCTGGAAGTGTTTAAGGAAAGACTTGCCATAACACATAGTGCCATGGTCTACTGACGTGGCACTGTTAGGTCATAGGTTGGATTTTATGATCTCAGGGGTGTTTTCTGACCTAATTTTTCTGTGAAATCTCTGGGGAAAAATCACTAGTTTCAGCTGATACAAATGGGAATTTGATCATAAAACAGCATGTAATGTAGTCTTCTATTCTCAGAAATAGTTTGATAGAAATAATAATGCCTAGGGCTGAGAAGCAGAGGAAGCTTTCCAATGTCATTCTCTTTACTGTCTGTATTACACAACGAAGTTTCAGAGAGCTGTGCCAGGAAGACTGCAAATATCATATTTTCCTCTTTTAGAATGTATGACATAGATATGAAGAAATCTCCACTGACTTAGAGGCTGAGTGCATCAGGTGATGCACTTCTCTGTGCTACTTACGAACAATTGAGCAAAGCTGACTGCACTAACAGCTGTTGTACTGGCTATAAGCAGTTTTGCCCTCTCCAGCACAGGGAATAACAAAGTCGAATTCATGCTTCCAAGAGTATCTTGTTTGTCTCATGATTCTGAGATTGTTTGCTCAGAGGGGCATCACATTCTCTCCATGCCTTTTTCTCACTCTGAGAATAAAAATCTGCTGCTGCTGCCACTAGTTTTGCTCCAATTGGAGAATGATGCTCAAAGACTTTAAGTTACAAATCTGCACAGAGACTCGAAACATATGCAGGCAGGATTTCAGGGTTTGGAGTGTGGATTTTTAGGGTTGGTTTGTGTGTTTGCTTGCTTGTTTTGTTTATATTTTAATTATTCTTTGCAAAAAAAAAAAAAAATTCTAGTAGTGATTATAAGACTCACCATATAATTTTTTTACCACAGTTGCTGTGAATTTACTGGAGTTGTAATAGGGCTTGAGCCAATATCAAAAGATTCCACATCTAATCCTGCCACCAAGAAGATGAACAGCCTCACATTTACAGAACATCTCCTTGGTTTCCTTTAATAAAGACATCATAAATGAGAAAATGATTCTATTGTTTCTGTAGAAAATTAAGAATTTATGAAATGGAAAGCTTGATGATGACAGTTGTACTATATAGAATAAATTCTTACATTTTGGAACTTAATGAATCTGGTTTCCTACTTCTGGCTTTATAACAGATTTCTTCTAAAAACCTAAACCAGTCTCTTTATCTTTTCATGTCACAAATTCAATTTTTTTCCTACCAGAATAATATTTCCATCTTGTTGACTTATTTTATCTCTTTCAATTTTCATCTCTCCATAGAAATGACAGTGTAAGTGGACATTGAGCACAAGGAAAGGTGTGTGGCACTCCTTAACAACTGGGCCAGAAGAATCAATTTTAACTAATTCTCTGCAAAGAGCAGACAGTCAAAATTAGTTTTTTTTATATTAAGGCTTGTCCAAGTCATCTCTTCAGAAATCTTAACCACTGCAGATCTCAGGCTTTGTATTTCAATGTACTCTGGTAGCCCAAATAATGTGTCTTCGAATCAAAGAGCATTAATACATACATTACATTGAATGATGATGTTACAGCAGCATTAAGAGGATGAAGTAACATTCACCAAAATTAAAACAAATTTATTTTCATCACCTATATTATGATATAGTTACAAGTTTCATTCTATTTCCTAGTGGTATCTGCTACTTCATTAAACTTACTTCCATTAAAAAAAAAAAAAGGCAGCTTATAAAGTGTCTGCTTACAGTCAGATCTGCACTTCACGAGTTGTAAATAGAGTAAAGCTTATGATGAATGAGACAGAACATTTCAGGAAAAAAGCACATTCAAGAAGTTGAGTATGATCACGAATAAGCAGATTTTCCCTCTCTCCCCATCACAAGGTCCAGAGTAATACATATTTAATATTTATACTAGATTCTCAAAATTAAAAACCAGAATTCTAGTCTAATTCTCACTGATTTCACATTGCTAAGGTTTAAACATCTAAATAGCTAAGAGCCAGAAATCAGACATTTTCAGGAAGTCAGTAATTATATGTTTCTCATCATTTGCCCGTCATAGATAATACTATGTACTTTTTATGGCAGCTGTGGCCTACATAAAGACTCCACAAACTGATGTAACATCTAATTGTTTTAAAAGCATAGAGACAGTTTTGAAAAACTAGATACCAATTGTACTGAGATTGTTATCACAATCTCAAGAAGTATGTCTGACAATTTTTTATCATATTTGTTTCTTGGTTCTCCAAGAGTTTTCTAGTTTACTAGTAGTAACAATTGATCTTTCAGGTATCCATGAAAGGTATCTTTTCATGAAAGGTGATCTTTCAAGTATCCACAAATTATTAGGTACAAAGGAGAGAAATCTCTGTTGATAGTCCAAGTAGTTTGTTCACTGCAGTAAGAAATTTGCTATTGCTGTAGATACAGACAAGATCAACTAAACTAGGCCTATAGATAATGATAATAATATAATGTATTTAAAAAAAAAGTTTAGGAAATGGAGTTAATAAATTATAAGAATAAAACCAGCATGCATTGCTGCAATTAATTCACATCTAGATAAAGAAAAGTTAGTGAGTACACTTTAATTCCCTTATTTCCCAAGTTTTGAAGCTATTCAGAAGAAAGAAAATGCAAAGCTATGCAAAACTATGCAAAGAAAAAAATGAAATGGTTTAGAAGCATATCATTGCAAATACTAGTGCTTGCTTTCCCAAAAAATGGCAAAAGAAGGAAAACGTATGCTCATAGGTGACCAGATTGAGGAACATTTCCTGTTCAAGCATTGCATCACAGTCAAGGCCCAGTAACTTGATGCTCTACCCACTTAACCATCTGTTCTATCCTACATCTAACATATTAGCTATTTAACTTCAGGAATGAAATTTCTAACCAGTAGTGTTTCTTGTTAATGTAGAATGTGTAACTATTATTTCTGCATAAAAAGATAAATATAATAATCCATTTTAGAGACATGAATTAGCTCTGATGCTATAAAAACTATAATTCTTATGATGAGGCAAAATAATTAGAGGAACTGATGACAAGAAAGAACAGTAACTACACTTTCTCCCTATTTACAGTCACACCTGCTTAGAGATTAAATTGTATTTTTATGCTACATTAAAACAGCATTTTCTACAGGAATGCTTTATGTTTCCAAAAAGCAATTGCAAATGCCTTTGTGAACTCAGCAGTATTTTGTGTTCTGCAGCCAACACTTGTGTTAACCTGTAATTCCACTTCCAAGAGAGGAAAAAAAAAAAAGAAATGTCACTCAAAGAAACATGCATATCCTTCTATTCAATGTGAAGTTTGTTGTAAGTTTGTTGTGAGAGTTTTGTCAGCCTTTGCAAGCTCTTGAATCAGACAGATAAAACTGTAATGCAGTGTTTGATCTGAATGCAGCCTTCTAATATTATCTCTTTCAGATGATTTGCAGTCTGGGAATACATGTTTTTGTCTAAGTACCCCAATGTCCCAGCTACTATAACACTTATGACAGTTTTGATCAACAGATTTTATTACATAATTAAAATATTTATTTATTTTTATTTTAATCCTGTCATATTTTTGTAATGGCGAAATAATTTTCCTCAGGAACCACTGATCATTATTTCTGTCAAATTTCCTCTACCATGTCACTGAATTTCTTTTCTTTTCAAGAAGTTAGAAACATATCTGGATATTACCAGGCTGTTCTTTCTCCAGGCATCTTAGTCAAGTGAAAAGAATTGTAGTGAGTGCATAGCTACTGTATTTCCTATGAGATCTCACAGAGAAAACCAAATATATTGTTTAATGTCTCCTAGAATAAAAAAAAAAAACAAAAAAAAGAAAAAACAGCAGGAGAACATTTGTCCTGCAACTCTACAGCTTGGGAAAAAGGATTATAAAGCTATCCTATCTGGCTGGAGTAGTTTCAGTAATAATGAAGGGACAGGGGTTAATTTAGGTTTTTTTTTTTTCATTTTGTTGTGTAGAGTTTTGAAGAGTTTGGTCAGGAATAGCCAACAATTCAGAAAAAAAATACCACTAGAAAGGCAATCATATGCATAAGTGGATTAATTTGACTTTTTAACAATTGGTTAAAAAAATTGTTGGTAGAAGTGATGATCTAATATTTTGAAAGATCCCTATTGGCACCAGAGTTGTTCTAAAACAGATTTGACAGTCTCTCTCTTATGTTCACATTCATAATAACAATACTTTAGTCCTTACAATAGCTACTTTTGTGCACACTGTACAGAGTTCATGTTGTCTTTTAAATCTGGATGATTCCTTTCATTGACTTTTAGTATTAAGTATTTCAAATACATTAACAATACTGCAAATGCAAAAAGCCCCATACATGATGCTCTAACACCATCAGCAAAAAAATCTGATCTTAACAAGCAACTAACATTCAGAAATATGGTACCAAAAAGATCAAAACAATTTGCTGGAACCTCTATAAGACCTTGAATCAATGGAGCCTCTGAATGTATCGCTCTGATTTACTTCCTGCTCAGTGTTTGTATTTGCAATTTGGTAATTTGTAGTTACCAAAGTCATTCTATTCTTCACCTGATGGCAGATAAATAATTCAGTAACTATTTAAAAACTATCAGGCCTTTAAAAGAAGTACAAGCAGCTGTCCAGCTACAAGAATACTAAGAAGTCCAGGGCCGACCCAGCAAAATTAATAAATACAAGAGTCATAATAAGCTTGAATTATTTGGCAACTAGCTTATTTACACATAGAAAGAAAAAAAAACACATATAGAAATGCCCTGACCAATCAGATATTTTCCTCTAGGCAGAAGATGGGAATAAATGATTTCCTGAAGATCTTTGCAATCTGAACATTCTGTGACTTCCCATGTAAGCTCACAGGAATTACTATCATAGTCAATATTTGCATATACAATTTTTAAAAAGGGAGAGAAAACTGTGGTAGATCATTTCAATTTGACAATCTAGTTAAAAGATCAGGATGTACCTCCCCTTCCCCAAAATCCTATTAATTACTTAATTGAAGAATGAAGTCAGAACTGTGCAGGGGAGACCTTTTTAACATTAATTACTGCAGATACATCACTTGCAAGAGGGTTTGCACTTCACAGTATTAATTGCCATTACAGATAATTATAGAAGAACTATTGGTTTAATGGTGATTACATAGAATTATAGAATGGTTTAGGTTGAAAGGAACTTTAAAGGTCATCTAGTTCCATCCCCCCTTCCCATGGACAGGGACACTTTCTGCTATATCAGGTTGTTCAGAGCTCCATTCAACCTGGACTTGAATATTTCTAGGGATGGGGCAACCACAACTTCTCTGGGTAAACTCTTCCAGTGTCTCACCACCCTCACAATAAAGAATATCTACTATCTAATATCTTCTTAATATCTAATCCAAATCTACTCTTTTTCAGTTTAAAGTTTTTACCTATTTTCTCTACCAGATGTTCTTACAAAAAGTCCCACTTCAGATTGCTTCTACGCCCCCATAAGGTACTAGAAGGCTGATATAACATCTCCATGGAGTCTTTTCCAGTATGAACAATCTCAACTCCCTCAGCATATCTTCCTGTTAAGTATTTTTGATAGTCTGTTTTGTGAAATATGACAATGAATTTAAACTTCTCTATTTTTTAAAAGATAGTTTAATGTTTATTATGTTAACCACCTATTAAATAATAATTCTCAGTGAACATCAGTGCTATGAGTATAGGAAATGCCAATTAGAGAAACCAAATGAGTTGGAATAGTTCCCTAAAGCACTGAGAAAGCTTCTCTTGGCTGTGTTTTTTTTTATGAAGAACAAAGTCTAAAGATGTTAAACTTGAGTTCCACATCTTACTTTATGGCACTGAAGCACCACAGAATCTATTGTGGAAAGCCAGATAAGAACACAAAGTTTCCACAAGATTTCCATGCAATGCAATGGCATGAGGAAAAAACCTTTCAATAATAAAAACATTTACTTAATTTTGGAGGAGTGATTCTACATATTATATTATCTAGATATAACTTAGATAGCAGCATAGATGACGTCTTACACATATGATTTATAATTTTACAACTACAATTTTACTAGGGCCAAATGAATCAAAGAAACATGGCCATTTCTTTCTGTATTTAAATACAAAAATAACTTAGGCCATAAATCTATCTTACTAAGTCTGAAGCATAAAAGTGCCAACTTTACAATAATCTTTACAATAATCAGGCTTACAAAATATCCTAGTTTTCACAAACAACATTTCTTTGTCCTACAATTCTTTCCTGAGAGGAGAGGAAGAAAAAAAGGAATAGAATTTTAGATGTTTTCCTGAAATACATGGGTAACAAAGTTTGGCAGAAAACTATTTCTGTGATTAGGCTGAAGGACATATGGAACTCCCACACACATCCATTATAAATGAAGTACATCTATGAAGACTTCCAAAGTATTCCAAATGCCTCAGACTGAATGCCCTTGTAGTTCACAAGAAGTTCCTGGCAGAAATATTGAACAACATATAGGAAAAATATGATGTGCATATCTAAAATCATAGGGTGATTTTTCAAACACCCTAGACAAGGAGAGTTTATGTAGGTAACAGACAAGGAAAATGTACCATCTCCAAATAGAGCTGGGTAAAGGAAACAACTGCACATGGAAATAACTACTTTTGACTGATAGCTCTGTGCAAGATCTTCAGGTTCAGAGGTTTATCTTGCTCAGGGCATCAGTAAGAACACAGAACTGAAGGAAGCCACCTTCCACCAGATTCTCCGGTGCTGAATGACCTCTGAAAAACTCAGGGAGACAGAGATAACAGAAACTCTTCTGAGTCAAAGAATAAAGAACTAAAAACCTCACTGAACATAAAGGGAGTTGGGGAGCTGGTAAGGATCTAACAGTTCTTCACTATGCACTTCACTAGTGTTTAAAACATCACAGCTGGTTTCACATGTACAGATCATTGTAAATTAAGTACTTCAGTTGTACTTCCTAATCAAAAATTGTGAGAGAAGAAAAAGTTAGAAAGGTTAATGCCCTGACACCCAGCAGCTTGCAAAAGCAGGCTGGTGCTTTTCTGATGCCAGATCTATACCTCTAACTGAGGACAAAAAAACTGGAGATCAAAAAGATTGAGTCTCAGGAGGAGGAGTGAATGCCCACCAGTGGATGACCACCACGATAGACTGACATGGATCCAGCATTTCTGGATCCAAAGCTGGTGTTATCTTTCTTTTTCTGTGTCCCTATCACCATCTTTCCTTTCTTTTCTTCTTCCCTTCTGTGTGAGCAAATGTATGTTGTTTTGATACTGTTGATTGCAAATTTTGCTCAGTCTCAAATTCAAATCTGTTCAGTTGTTGCCAATAAATATTGTTATATTTGCAAAGACAACTTGATAAACATTAGTATGTCTCTCGTTACCACACAGAAAGAATTAAAGCAGCCTATCTTTTTCCCACTGGGTGGATTGTGACAAAAGTTAACAAAATTTTTGCATTCTTGGAAGTCCTCAGTGCATAGAAATTCTGAGTAAAATCTCCAAAATGTCATAATAGTACGTAAAAAATAGAAAATCCAAACAGTCAAGAAAGTTTCCAAAACCTGTAACACAGGTCATATTTTGACTTTATCATTTAGAAGTTTTACTATATTCTTAAAATATATTAACTACTAGATTCTACAGCATAAAAATTAAACATAACAAGATATGGTAAAACTGAAAGATATAACCATTATATGTTGCAGGTTAATCAGAGCAGGAGACGGGTCAGAGTCAGAACTGAAAGAGAGCAATGAAGCTTTTTTTCTATGTGTAGAGCCTATGTGGAGCCTTATGAAACAACAATATTTTTTATATTATCTATCTTTCGTTGATTTATAAAAATTACTAACCTTTCTCTGCAAAAAAGATTTTGTTTATTTGTATTTTATTTATTTTAAGAAAGTACTAGCAATCCATTAAGCAGACTAACTACAAAAGCACCACACATTGTGTTACTTTACAAAAAGTGGCTTCTATTGCTGTTTCATTTTTGAATTACTCTAAATAAAATGAGGTGATCTTGAGCTTTTGCCATGTAATTCCTTAACTTGACACCAGCTTGAATTATCTTCTATCAATTGTCCTCTGCAGTCTCTTATCTGCTTAATCTGTTTTTTCTAGTATTTGAACTTTGATTATTTAATTTTCTGAATAACTGAAATCCTTGAGTCTCAATTCTAAATGCTCTTTCCTGCCCTTTTCTTTATTGCCTCATTTCCTTAATACCACTATCATAATGAGCTCCTAAGAACTGCACACTGTATTTCAAATGTTGACACGATCACTGCTGCCTTTTTCAGTGCCAAAGTTATATTTTTTATTTAGTTCTCAGGTAACGCTCTTATTTTATTTTAGAGTCAAAGACATTACTTCAGCTTTTTAATTTTTCTTTTTCAGTGAGGTGTAGATTCTGATATTTTTAGTCACGCTGAATGTAAACTTCAATCCTCAAATCCTACCTCTCATTTGAGATGGGAGACTAACAGAGAACGAATTTGTGGTAGTTTATGGTTTTGAGAGTTAGAAGATCTGTAGGGTAATCAGATGTCCTTGTTTTGGATGGGAAAGAATTCATTATTGTTTTAGTAGCTGGTACAGTGCTTTACTTTAGATTCAGTATGTGAATAATATTGATAATGCTGATGTTTGCTGGTTGTTACGTAATGCTTACTCTGAATCAAGAGCTTTTCAGTACTGCCAGTGAGGAGCTGCACAAGAAGCTGGGAGGAGACATGGCCAGGACAGCTTATCTGATGTGTCCAAAGGGATATTCCATACCATAGAAGGTAGAAAATAAGTGGTACTTTGTTGCCAGCTAGTGTTAAAATGCAACAGGATATAACACTTCAAAGTTTCTAAATTTCTAGCTCTCCAGATTTCTGCCAGCATAAGTAAGTGGTTTGTGCAAGTGCAGATGTATTCACCTGTAGGACTGCTGTAATCTCTAAAGCTGATCCTCTTGATTTTAACTTCCACTGCCTGGGGGTCATACTATATTTTTGACTATGCAGTGTAATATCCCAACAACAGAAAGTCTTCTGGAGAGCTATTGTAAAGAAGTGCAATAGAAATGTGAAAATTGGTATATATGAAAAATGAATGGGAATGTCCACACACGGAAAAAAAAAAACAGAAAGAACAAACTGGAGAGGACAATCCATAAGTATGACTTGTATTGATGGTACGTAGATGGACAAATGATGAACAAATGTCCCAGAACACCTTGGGACAACAAGGTGTACAAGGAAATGTAAGACAAAATAAAACCAGGAAAAGCCAACACAGATTAAACAAAAGTTTGAACTGTAAGGGATGCCAAAATGAAGTTATTGGACAGAGTAGGGGACATAAGACACCCAAATAGGGAGAAAGAGCACAGTGACTTCTGATGAGTCAGGCATATGAAGAAAAGACTGATGTCGTTGCCAGCTTGTAGGTGGCACTAAAAGGCAGACCAAAAATACTGCCTTGGCCTCTTAGCTCCCTGTCCTACCTGTAACCATATCTTGGCTTTTCCCTTCTTCCCACAACTCATTCCAACTTCAATTTCTGTTTAGTTGGAGCAATGAGAGCAGCTGCAGCAACGGTCTGATAGGCTTGAGTGTATCTTCCCCATCTTAGTACCTTGCATATTATACTTCTGTTTGACTACCCTGCATGCAAGAAGTCTTAAATCTAAACTCACTCAGATTTTTCTAAAATACTTCCTTCCATCAATACATGACAAAGACATCTCTAAGCTCAAAGTAACTGTCAGTTAAAAGTGTCAGTGTTTCACGATATTAACAATGCAATGCTGCATGCACTAAGCAAGAAATAAATACTTAAAAGATGCCTGTACTGGTTGTGAGGACAGCACAGAGATGAATCAGCCAAAGTGCCTAGAACAAAACCCTCTGCTTTTAGGGGTTTCCTTCGGGATTCTTTTTGTGTGCTCCCTGTTTCTTCCTTCCAAATCTTCTCCCTCTCCCCTGATCTAATACTAATTTTGCAATTCTTGTAAACAAGAAATCATCACCATGTCCTGGGAACACTTTAACGAGCTTTCTTCCCATGTTTTCTGATGTGCTTATTGTCTGAGAAATTCAGCATATTGTTTGTTTTCTGCTTTGATGACCCTTTAAACATTTCCTTGAATATAGAGTTTGCACATGTCTAGCAGCTCCTTCACAGTCTGACAATGTGCAATAGATTTCTGAATAATTAGCTACAAAGGCTAAAACCTTCTAAAAAAAAAAAAATAGCCCAAATTAGCAGCATTTGAGTCAATGCACATCCAAAACCAATTATGGATTAGGTTGATCAGTAAGCACAACATATCCATCAGATCAGGTATTAGACTTTTTAAACTCATGCTTGCTTTTGACTGTATTAAAATAGTTAACTTTACACAGTGCATGACTCTTCAAACAGCACTTTAAGACAAGGATATACAACTATGCCCTTTCTTAGAAAACTAATTGTTATGGTGCATTTTGTATCCATCTTGAAAAATATCAAAAGAACCATCTTCAATATCTCTACTCAGTTCTATACAGAGGGCATATAAGGGACATGTCCTGAGAAGAAAGGAGGAATGTAAAAAGCAATATTCAAGATCTGGTTCAGATAGATAAGATTTTTTCATCCCCCTCCCCCCTTTTTTTTTTTTTTCTTTCCCATAGAAACAAAACTGACCTAGGAACAAACCCAGAAAATTCAGCACAACTATACAGACTTTCATTTTTACGGAAGAGTATTTCCGCATCAGTTCCTCACCGTCATCCTTCACAAGATTTCCCATCAGACTGGAAAGTCAGACAGAATAACTATGAATTTTACATTAGCCCAGTACCTTCTAGGACTACATTTTATCAGAGCCAAATCTGATCAGAAAGTTGCATTCTTTACTAAGAATGAGTCCTAATCTTGTTTTGTACTTTTTCACCATGGACCCACATATAGATTACACAGTCCGAACTCTGTGGATGTATGAGGAAAGGTTCTAGTCATGTTACTGCTTTTTCTGTTCCTTATCACTAGGCATGCAAGGAGTACTTACTAAATTTCCCTCTTTCTCTGAGGTGAATACCATCTGCTCAACAATGTACTTATACTATTGGTAAACAATATCAAGGGGGTGGGGGGAAATCACATATTGAATGATCTTTTAATGTCCGTTCCATTTTCATGGTAATGTACCCCTCCAGATATTTGCAGATTAAATGGTAACGGATCACACTGTGACTGACAGATAACACTTGGAACAATTACCTATATGGCAATGAGTCGCATAAATAAAATGATCCTATAATCTATGTCAGCAAGACATATTCCTAAAGGAAATGACTAAAAGAGCATTTCCCATTCTTCATTTCTTCTTGTACTGCATTCACTTGTGCTTTTTCTCAGGCCTCGCAGGAGAGCACCCTATGATTAACTGGGCTGTAAAAAGCTGAGTTACTCCTCAATTGCCTTCTATTGGATTTTTGGAGGATAGGTTTGAAGATCTTTGCAGGGATGTACTAAAGGACTGTTATCTGCACCACAGTGGTTTAAACTCCAATTTCCCTGCAAAGCATGGTGTTATCAGACAAGAGCAAAAGTTGAACTCATATGTTTGCTCTTAGTCCAAGATAAGCCAGCATGAAGGCAATAATACATTTAGATGAGATTTTTCATAAGTGAGTAGGACTCATTTAAAAGTCCGGTTAAACTTTGCAGTGATAAAATGTCTGGCAGCTGAAGGCATTTATGTGATTCAGGATAGAACATAAGGGCATGAGTATCACATTGAATTATCAGCAGAGATTTCAGTAGGAAACATACTTTAGGATGTGCTGCATCTGGAACACTTTACTACCTACCTTTCACAATGCATTTTAGATGCAGTAAGTAATTTAAGGGAGAGAGTGCTCCATTCGAATAGCCTTTTAAAACAAAAGGAACTTTCAATTTGTATCAATGAACTTGAACCAGATCTTTAAGAAAGAAAGAAAGGAAACGCCATAAAACACCACCAACAAAAATCCAAAGGAGATTTACAAGAAACTCTACATAAATTCTATAAAATTCTTCTATACATGGAAAAAAAATCACTGTTGATTAGAGTGCAAAATACATAATATGTCAGTCATTGCTATTGTACTTAGGTTGTACTAATTTTCAACAATGTAATGATTTATAAATGAAGCTGAGGTATTTGGGAGGTGGGGGGTCATGTTAACCTGTATGTAATTTTTTTAATTTAAGTTGGTTTTCTTATAACTTTCATAATCCCTAAGAAAAGTAGAACTAGGAAAGTACAATAATTTTAATACTTATATTCCTTTGAAATGTGATTTTTAAATTTTTTTTTGTTTTAATCTTCAATTGGAAAAAAAGTCAAAATATTGAAAACTGGTAATCTAAAAAAATTTACTTTTAAAAGACAGAAGAATCGTCATTTCTTTTAAAAACATTTGTACATTCTATATAATTGCATTCCTGCAGTTCGGTTTTTTTTCATTTTTAATTGCATTAACACCAGGTTTTGGTAGTGGTTTACACAAGACTTAGTTCATCTGTTTTCACATGCATAAAACAAAACAAAGAAAATTATTTTATGGAATATATAAATTCTGTATTTTTATACATCCCAAAAGACTACCATGACTACAGAGCATTACTAATTGTCCAAGCCATTTTAAATTTATTTGCAAAAGATTATGTGAGACTGAGAGCTCCTTGTGGTGTCCAGTGAAGATAATATAGTCCCATTGACAGCAATAGTCTTTGGATGACATCCTGTTGTTCTCATCAGTGATTTGGAGAGAACATGAATTCTCAGATGTCTTTCTGAAATCTCCCCCGTATAGAAGAAACTGCTTCAGATCATCTCATGAATTATAGCAGTTCCAATAATAAGTGCTGGCCCTACTTCAAAAGGCAACATTTTGGAAAACAATCTGTCTCTCACAAAGTGCTTAAACTCAGTTTTCAGTAGCCTGTGCCAAACAATCTATTTTGCATAAATTGAACTGAAGTTCTCCAAGGAGATTTTCTGTTCATGTTCCCTAGAGGTTTCATAGTTGCCAGCTCAGTCCATGTCAAATTTACAGATAAGGGTATGACAGTCAAGTATGAACCTAGCTGGTCTCAGAAATACATGAGCAAAAAAACCCCAGTTTTTCATTCAAGTTCCTTGTGATAATTCAGCCTCAGAATTATAAAATTCAGCATGGGGATGTGAAAGAAAAACAATACAATCCTAAATCCTTGTGAATTCTGTTTTACCATTGAAAATTCTCTGGTCTTCTTATCCCTTGGAAAAGTGCTTTTCTCTGCCCTTTCATTTCTCTGCATCTTTAGCAGAAATAAAACCTTTCCTCCACTGTACCTTGCTCTGCTTTATTCCCTTTCAGACTGTCACTGTATATTGCACGGTTTCACACAACAGTAAAGTTTTCATCTCTGTATACATCCTTCAGACTCTTTCCTGACTGGACAAATTTGTTAATTTCTTATGAATAAATAGCTAATGCTTGAATTGCACTTAAAGCATAGATAACTGTGAGCTTCTGGTGCCAAGTGCTTCCCTTCTGCAATTATTTATGCAGAGTGACACTGAGTTTCCTCAGAAAAGGCACATGGTTTCTTTGTGCAACCCATTTAGATAACATTACCAAATGCTCAAAGACATTTTTATGCTTTGTTCCTGCTGGAACTATTCCATACATGGAGCACAGCAATATAAGAAGTTATAAGCAACTTACACTCTCTCCCAGTCTATGTATCTATCCAAAAGCTATAAAGAGTGCAAGGCTGATCCTTCTTCAATCCTCTGGAAAGCAGACTCTCCAAAAATAAAATACAAATCACTAATCCTGTACCTTAGGTGCACTTTGCACTGAGCCTGTAAACTTATCAGTCACAATCACTTTTTGTGTCAAGTTCCCTATGTCTGACATATATATATAATGTCTCTTGAAAAAATTCTGTAAATTGCTATTATAGCTCCATGCCAGCACTATATAACTACTCATAACTGGACAGGTGTGCTATGAAACAACTGAGAACAACACTATTGTCAATTCTTGACAAGGAAAAAACATATTCTTTACAATTGATTTTTAAAGTGCTATCCAAATGCGAGATCTAGTATAGCAAATGCTTCTGTGCAGAAGAATCCTGATTTATACAAAAAAAGACAGAACCTTTGAGTTTAGGGAAGCTGGGAAAATCAGGCACTCTGCATATCTCTGATTACATTTTTGTACGCCATCTTGTTACTTTTATGCACACAGGGTACATTATCATAAACAAGTTCTTTCAGTGATGAAAATATTGCTAACTTTTGATTAGAGGGATAAAGTATCCCTCCTATAAGGAAAGGCTTAAAAGATTGGGTTTGTTCAGAAAAAAGAGAAGGCTTAGGGGTGACCTACTTCTGGCCTTTCAGTACCAGAAGGGAACCTGCAATATGTAGAGACACATATTTACAAGGGCATATAGTGACAGCACAAGGGGGAATGGCTTCAAATGGATAGAGTAGGTTTAGATTGGATGGATAAAATTTTTCCTGAGAGGGTGGTGGGGCACTGGAACAGGTTGCCCATGGAAGTTATGAACCCCTCATCCATCCCTGGAAATGTTCAAGGCTAGGTTGCACGAAGCTCTGAGCAACTTGGTCTAGTGGAAGGCATCCCTATTCATGGAAGGGGGGTTGGAAATAGGTGATCCTCAAGCTGCCTTCCCATCCAGACTCCTCTATGATTCTATGAACTCTAATTAGTCAGTGCTGCAGTCAGGGTGAAGCACAGCAAAACAGATACATGCATGACCAGACTTTCATGCTGTTAGCAATCAAGACTGACCAAGGGAGAATGAACTTCCCTGGAGAAGCCAGGTAGCTGCCCTTTGCTTGGGTTGTCAGCTCAGATACACTGCCATAAGAATCCTGCAAACCAGTAAACACAACATGATAACTGCTAATAGCACAGGCTCTGTGCTAGGCTAGCTCTTGCCTTTTGGCACTGAGCCCTGACTGGACACAGTGGGACTCTGCCCGCCCTTCCACTGTTAAACATCACTTCAAAGTTGACAGCAGCAGCTCTTCTAAATCACTGGCAGAGGATATATAAAACCATCCTGCGGGTGGGCAGCCATTGGTTTATCAGTTTTGCCTTAACTCACACGTAGTGCAGTTAATGTTATGCATGCACCTCAGGTCCGTGTGTCTCAGTTAAATCTAAACCAGGCATGATGCTGTTGTCAGTACAGCTGCAGCGACAGCACAGTCTGTAACAATTCACCAGCAACACCACCAGGAGCTTAGTGCTGCCATCCCCAAGCTCTCAGCAGCTGGAGAGGCGTTCAAATACAGATTCTCTTCAGCCTATACATTACCTCCTACAGCTCTAGTCGGTTCAGAGGCAAGAAGAAAGAGGTACTCGGAATCTATTTATGGTGTGTAAAGGTTTTGCCTAAGGATAGGGATCTCCAGTGAACCTGCAATAAAATACACATTGATTTAGCAATTTACTGCAGGTCAGTTGTAGGTCACTGGTGGGGTGAGGGAGAAGGTCCTGGCCTGCTGATCTGACAACACTAAGACCATCTGTAGCTGGAGAATTGAGGTTGTGACTGTTCAGCTATCTTATTTGCATCTTTAGAGAAATAAAAGGCTAGTTATTAAAATGTTAAATATATTACAATTTACTTAGCTACTGCATATGCATGACTAAAAGCATTATTCTTTGATACTTATAATGGGTTTAATTAGGATAACCTAATTTCATCAAGACAATTATAAAGGAACTGGTGAGACCATTGGAAGAATTTAAGAAGCTTCAGCTTCTTAATTCAAGTAGTTTGAGCTACTTAATTTGGTTTTGCTTGTATTTTTGACAAAGTTATTGTAGATGTTTACTTTTTATGCAAAAATAAATTAATCTAAACCAGCATGGTTACCAAATTAATAATGTTTCTTTTCTTCTCTGTAAACAGAAAATACAGAAATATTTCAGAGTTCAGATAGTTTTCAAAAGAAGTAACCCAAGTCCCACCACACTTGAAACAGTTCTCCTGGAGCATGAAACCCAGGATATAGAGTCTCATCCTTCTGCCCTAGTAGTGTACTTCAGTGGGGTTTATGGGAATTCACAGTAATTTGAATAAATTAAACATGAGAGCAAAATCAAGTTGTCAGATATACCAGAGATTTTTTCTTTATTTTCAGTTAGTAATCTTCTTACTGATTAGGAAATATTGTAATTATACTTCTTAACAGTAATCGAGCAGTATTAGTCATGAATATTATTTTTAACAAATTAAATACAAATTGTTTTCACAGAGTGTTCAGGACTGGAAAAATAATAGTGAACTACAGAATATGTTATTTAGTTCTGTTATTCAATGAGTGTGTAACAGTTTCTTGGGCAAGTCTTCTGGCAAGCTAGTAAAAAGCCAGACTTCTTAACCACCACAAATATGACATTGAGGGTTATTTTCAATTAGATATCACATAGGTAGATCTCATTGTTGATGGAAAACAGTAGGGGGAAAAATAAATTAGATGTCCCAATGATTTAAAGAATTTTTTTATTAAAAAAAAATAAATCCCCACATCAAAACAAACAAAACAGAAAAAAGAAAAAAAGGAAGAAATTTCTCAACAAAAATTTGGAAGCCTTTACATGGAAAATAAATGGCTATCCACTAAGGAGACCAATGATTAATCTTTGAATGACAAAAGGGAGATCACCTCAGCTAACATCACATGTCTACAAGTAGGCATGTCCAACTCTCTCAGTCATCCTAAACTCCTTTTGTAGTCAGTGGAAAATAACAGGCTTGTGTATGTAATTTTCTTTTTTCCACTTGTACTCTTAATCTCCTTCAATGAAATTTCTCTGAAGGGATATTTTACTTCCCTGTTAATTCCAGCATAGCAGTCTCTAATTAAATTAGTAGCTCTTGGGCAACAAGGACTTAAATTGTCAACATTAAGTTTGAAGTTGTCATGCATCCTGTATGAAGTGCTACACTTCACACAGTTTCACATTAAGTAAAAAATATGAAGAGAAAGGAAGATATCTGGGTCCACAAAAGCGACAGAGCTGAGGTGAATAGATGTATGTCTTGTTCATTAGCCAAATGCAATTATTCAAAGACCTTTCCAACTCATTATGCAAACAGTACAGTGCTGAATTATGAATACCCTTCCAAACAGCCTCCTCATCAAACGAGTGAGGGAGACATATATTCTATTCTGAATTTTATTACAGTAGAACAAATATTTATATCCTGAAGGAAATTACTGATTTCAGAATTCCTTGTTCTCTAATAAGGGTGAAAAGTCAAAGTATCCTCACAGGTCCATGGTTGTGTTTACATTCTGAACTATACTTTGAATTAAGAGTTTCCTAAGGATACACTATGAACGGAGAAAATTGCTTTTGACCTTTTTAGTTAAAAAGTATGGCACATTTAAAGTGAATTTTTTTTCATACACAAGACCTATTTTTCATAAATTTATGCAGAAATAAATTTGAGGCACTTTTGAGGATTTTTTCCTCAAAGCAACTTTTTATTTTAAATACAAATATTTTATTAAATTTAATTGCAGAAAACTAATGATAAAAATTAAAAAGGCAGAAATTATTTGCTACCTACTTTTAATGATTTACTATAACCATTAAGCATTATTTCCATTCTCTCAAAGGATCAGAATTGCTAATCATCTTTCATTCAAAAGTGGTATTTTTGTGTTTTTCTAGTTTAACAACACTCTGGATAAATGGACATTAGATTTAGATAGTATTCCTGTGAATCTAAATCAAGTATAAGGTCTTCACTTTTGGAAGTAATGACTGATCCGTGGCCAGCTATTCGTCCAGATAATGGCTTAGCTCATCTCTGCCCTGAATGTCCAGTTAACCCTGTTGCAGGGATACAGTTGGCAACTGATTTATTTGGAACACTTAAAATCTCCGATTTTACTGCTTTCCACTAATCAGTCTTTTATATTTTGCACTGAGACAGTAGTCAGCATGTTTTACTGCTTCCTGCCACATTGGGCACATAGAGTTGTTTTTTGATTTTTCCATTAGCTGCTAATAGATCTGAAAGCATTCCTCATTATTTTCTTTACCACCTAATTTAGACAGTTATTTAGCTTCACTGAATTTCTAATTCTGTTTAATGTCACTTTGGAAAGGGTTGTACTAAGCTTATCTGGTCAAAAAAGCTTCCTATATTCTTTGCCTTGACACACGTGTTCACAAATGAAAATTCAGGAATTAGTTAAAAGGTTTGTAACGCACTTAAAAAATCATAAAGATAAAACCAGTAATATTTCATACCTTAATGCACTTGGGGAAAAAAAACAAAAAACAAAAAAACAAAAAACAAACAAACAAACAAATAAACAGCACTTGGGTTGAACATTTTTTCCATTTTATGAGAGACTTGATATGATCCTTAAATTTGGGTTCACTTCCTAGGTCATGCCAGGTAAGGACAACGACTATTTGACATGTGATTTAACCTGTGCATAACTCACTTAAATGTAATTGCAAAGTGAAAATTATCCATTTACTTTCCCAATAATATGCCCAGTTAATCAGCCACAGAAGGTCATTCAGCATTAGACAGATAGCACTAGACTTCATGCAAATCTTCTGTAGCATTCATTCATTTTATGTTAGCAGACCCACTGTAGTAACCTAGAATGCATTAACTCAGTGGTAGAAAAAAGAGCTTTATGGACCTGACCTATAGGGTTTATTTCAAGTACTATAAATAGGACAGGTAAGACTTTTGCAGTTGATACCATATTATCTTAGAAGATGTGGTTTTCACTATTTCGTTATTTTCTGTTTTTCATTACATTGCTGAAAAAGACACAAGACAATCACCTTAATAATAGAAATTTAAAAACAGATTCAACTTCCAAAAAGATATCTAAGCAACCCACTAAAGAAACATAAAATTCCCAATCAAAAATCACAATTTTTCCTAATCTTCAACTCTTTTTCTGACTCAGTCAGATCGCAAACTAGCCTATTTAGATGTTTTTTTGAGTATTGAGGGTATGTTTGTGGTCAAAACCTAGATGGGTTTTTTTTATTAGGAAAAACTTTCCAAAGCCAAGCTACAGGCTTGGCCATCTGGGTATACAGTGTAAGGCATTCAGACCTCTAAGTCAGACTCTGCTCACTTTATTGCTCTCTGTAGAATCTAGTTATGTGAACATAAAAGTTTCCTTCATGGAGGATTCCTACTTCAGCAAGGGTGAACTCATTATAGCCCATATATCCACCTAGGTATACCTGCACCAGAAAGAATATACTTTTTCCTTCATATTAACCTTATTAATATTATAATTATGTTTATAAAACCTAATTTGAGTATCTTAAACCTGATATATGGGACCTCCATATATATGCAATAATCTAAATACAAAAGAATTGTTATGACTTTAAAAATCTAAAATTACTTAGTATTTTAGCTCAAGATCACAAAACTTTTAGGGTATTTATTGAGAACTTTTCTTCAAAATCACTTTCAGATATTTAGAAACTGAATACTAGTCAAATGGAAAATGAGATGATAAAAAGAATTCGCAGGATATAACATCATCAATTTTTTGCAATTTAATTTAATGATGAATCATTTTCCATTCAACGGTATTGTCTAAAGGTATTTCCCATATACTTGTAGAGATAATTCAGGGAATCACCAGAGTTAACCTTTCTTCAGTAATAAAGACACACTTTAAAAACTAAACTGTTGTGTGGGTTGGTTAAAGCTTTGTACATGATGGTTTTGTGACAAAGCTGAAGCCTTCAAACAGCTTTGAAGTCGAAGTTTGGCAGTGCTTCAAAGCTGAGAGACAGTACAGCATAAAAGACTGTTCCCACTTTTCCCTACATTGGAACAAAAAAGACTAAGGCAGAAGGATGCATTAAATGAAGGAAAGATTAAAACTGGTTTTGCCAATTGGGTAAAACATAAAAAGAATAAAAGGCATGAGTTTTTTTGGTTTAAAGACACAAAAAAGAGGTAGAATGTGTCTGAAAAGACTTTTGAAAGAAGAGTATAGTTGACTGAATGGTCCAAGTTTAAAGCTAAGAATTGTATAAATAGTTTTGAAATAAGCTGCTGGTTTTGTGAAGAGATTTCCTCATATTTATATATCATTTATTCTTCTTCAGAAAATTTTAACTCTGATTTTTCTCAGTGGATCTTTTCTAAGGAAATCAAACAATAAACACTTCCTCCATTAGCCTGTTCTTCATTAAAGGAGATTCAAATTTGCCTTAATGATAGAAAAAGAAGCAGCTAAGTGAAAAAGGAAGAAAGCCCTTCCAGATGTACTGTCAGAAATGCAAACAATTCCAAAGAGACCCACGCATAATGTAAATAAATGATAAGGAATTTTTTAAATAGGTAAAACAAGCACCTGTCAAATAGTTTATGTACAGATGTTCAAATTTTTGTGCAGAGAAATGTACTAGATTACTTATCTAACAGTTAAAATTTGGTTCTTTTGGGGACAGATTTTGCATGTATAATTAGGTTAGATTGTTTTCAATGCTAAAAGAACACATGCATTAAGAATTACAGCAGAAATCGAATCTGTGTTTCAAAGTTCTAAGGCATGGATTTTTTTTCTATGGAGGGTCAATAAAAAGCTAACAGAAATCAGACAAAATGACCTGTACAACGAAAAATCATAATAGCCCAATTGTTTGGGAAGCTGGAGGGCTGTGACTTGCATATCATAGAATCTAGGGAGGAAGAAATTTCATTCATCAAGGCAGGAGCCAATAAAGATGCAATCATGGACTTCAGGGTGGGGAGGTAAAAGTCTCATCCTAAGCTGTGGTCATTCAGTGCTATACTTCCAGCCTCTGTCTGGAACTAGACACTATTCTGAAGCAACAGAAAATGATAGTCAAATAAAGGGTCATTCCACACAAAACAGATGAGAATGTGACAAAATTACAGGTTTCCTTTCCTTGCCTTACTAGGTGTGCAGCTTTATTACAACTTGCCTAAGAGTACTGCAGTAAAACATCACTCACATTACCAATACAAGAAGCTGTGTCCTCAAAACACTGTTCCTAAGACTGGCTAGAGCTTCTGCTCATAATAATCCAAAGCCCTCAGGTCAAAGCATCGTCCAAATATCTGTACCCAAAGTAAAGTAAGTATTTTCAGTTTTATGTTTTTAAAAGCAGCCTATCTTTTAGAGCTTGTTGGCATCACAGAAAACCCCATTGTCTGCTGGCATCTTTACAAAGAAGTTTCTTCATAAAAAAAAAAAAAACAAAAAAAAACAAAACCAAACAATCAACTTGATGACAATATTTTACTAAGCAAATGACACAAACAGAAAAATAAGTAACATTAATGTCAATAAAAAAGCAGGGGAAAATTCCACAACACTGTTAGGGAATATAAGCTCATCTATCTACAATAGCTGAGAGAAGGGGAAACACCCCAAAACAGCAGATATTCCAAATTACTTTGTTTTAACCAAGCATTATCTAAGCAAGTGTAAATTTGATCATAAAAATTCAATGATCTTCTGCTATTACCTAATAAAATACACTCCCTTCCTTCCAAAGCAAGTTGCACTATTACAGCCTCTTACTAATTACCCAGGACTTCATACCATGCTGTTGCTTCTTCACAGCCTTTTGCTTCAGGAGCCAGCACAATAATTACCACCCACACAAAGAACACCCAGAAATCAATTTATATGCCACCTTTTCACCTTTCTTGATTTCAAGGAATAGGTGTTTTTCTCTCCTTCTCGGTAATCATAAAACCCATAGGTTTCTACCAATAGTGTTTACAAAATCCATCAAAACTGCAAAAGAGAGCAGACACAACATTTATTTTTTTTTACTTACTGACAGCCATAAAAATACAAAGGAAAGGTTTCACAAGCTCAGCTGCTTGTTGTGTCTGCTAATCGTCAGATTATCAGGTTTTTAAAATTCACTAATTATTTAATAAATTAAATTTTGTAAAATAAATTTACTGATTGTTTACTAAATCAGTAATTATACCATGAATTTCATATTATGAAGGTAGCTAGAACAATGGGTCACTATGAAAGATCGATGAAGACATTAATCAGTATCTCTCTTGCTACAGAAAGTTACTATTGTAATACTACTTAAAGGAGCTAGTTGTATTTAAAACTAACAAACTTAATTCTAGAGGCTATATTACTGCAAAATATTTGCATGTCTTACATAAATAATGCAAACCGTGAGTGAATACTTGTCTGACATCAGTGTATTTCCTGAATAGGTCTGAGGGAGAATACAATTGTATCTCTTTGCAAGTGGAAGATTATTGGAAACTTGAAAGAAAACTATTAATCTTTTTGCAGATTTTGGGAAAAAAAGAAGCAATCTTTCATCAAAACTGATGCATTACTATTCTGTATTATTTATGCCTTGTGTAGGAATTTTTTACATTATTTCTATGCTTTCTCCTCCCTCCTCCCCATCAGCAAAATATCCTTAAAAAACAGACTAACCAAAAGGACTATGCACCAGCTTTTCCTGACAGGTTTGGAACAAACTCTCCCTGTACTAATTAGGAGGATCCTTGGGTGTTCTCTTATAGCATGTACTAAAACTTGGTCTCAAAATTAACACTATAATCCACCCACTATTAGAAGTATCACACTTTTTTTTTTTTTTCACATTATGATCTCCTCTACAGTCAAGGACTAATGTGTTTAGCTTGTCAAAACGTCAAAAATTAACTGTTATAATCTAAGGTGTTATATAACTTGTAAAAAATATTTGGCGTTATGTAAAAGTTGCCAAAAAATATATAATATGTGAGCCCATCAGTACCTAAAGGGTATTATCAGCAACATCCCCAAACATTCTCACTGAAAAAATGCATTTGCTTTTCTTTAGAAGTTGTCCATAAGTAGGTCTTACTTTATATATAGGCTTACATTCATGCAAGGCATTTCAGCAATTTCTTAGTGAAGGTTATTTTCTACTTCTACCAGCCCATGCAGACATAAAACTCACTGCTTCTTTTTGTCCTGCCATCCTCAGACAGTGCAGGTGTGATTTCATTGTTTCTTTTCATGCAAATGTGAAATCTTCCAATTTTAAATACACAGTTGTTTGCAGACACATTAGGAAGCATTCTTCTTAATCTGGTACAACAATTCGACAGCAATTGCTCAAAAGACATCACCTTTATGGGCCAGATAACATTGAAGTAAGAAGAGCTGTTCTATCCTTAAGTATGGATTATTTCCCTATAGAAAGACGAGCACAATGTACCACCTTGATTTAAGAACTTTGGAGTTGAGAGCTATACTGTTAGAAATTTGCAGACATCAAATAGTACCTTGCAATGAAACAGCAGCGTAAAGGGCTGTTATCACCACAAGCTTTGCCACCACTTTCCCTTTTTTTGGCACCACTGGACCACATCTGGAATATTATGGCATTTTGGGCTCCAAGATACTAAAGAAAATACTGGAAAAATGGAGTGACTACAACAGAGAGCTAGAATGTGGTAAATTGTGGGGCACTTGAGGACATTGGGCAAGGTGGTGAGAGCTGGCTTTCTTCAGTCAAGATAAGAATAAGGGAGAATCTTATCACTGTCTTCAGAAAGGTTGTTCAGTGTGGTGGTATCTCCATCCTTAAACACTAAACTTTGATGGCAACACACTAAGACTTCATTTTGAGCAGAGGTTAATACAAGATGAACCTGAGAGATCAGATCATCTATAAAGAATTCGGGTGGATATTGAAAGTAACAGTGATTCTGTACTTCTGTTGATCCACTTACACACAGAGGGCATTTCCAAATTAATTTTGTTCAGAACAGAACTGGTATATCTCTTACAGCTACTTAAGAGTTAACTACAACTTTGAATTACCTTTTTCAGTCAAAAGTAATGAATGTACTTCTCTCTTAAGAGAGATGATATTTTTTTGTCTAGAAAAAAGAAAGGATTGCTACAGCTCTCAAGGAGACATTTTCTCCATCACCAGCCAGTGAGGGAAAAATTTCAGCAAAACTTGCACTCTTTTCTTCCAATTAACTTATCTTTTCACAATACAAATATTCTACGTAAATTCATTTACCTCCTCATCTAAACTATTCTTAATGCCATTTCTTTGCACAGAACTACCATAATGCTTTTTTGGTTATTTTCCTGGTTATGGGAGAATGAGATGAATAAGCAGCTCTTTCAAAGGGAATCTTATGACTACTCCTTGTTCCTGTTTGACTGATTGAAAAGGATCTGCCAACACCCAGCAAAGATCAGTTTAACTTTCAAAGTCTCATGATCATTTTATCTTAGTGAATGTTATCTTCACACCTTCCAGCAGCACATGATGTCACCAATATTTTCTTTTGTGAAAATAATTCTTCCTGGTGTTTTATTTGGAGTGACAGTGACTGAGCCACTGCTACTCTACCCAAGGAGTAGATAAAAAAGGGTGTTACAGGAGATATATCTCCTTATATCACCCAAACATACCCCTCAATACCACACTAATCTCATCTACAAAGAGTCGCTTTACTAACAGAAGGAAGGAGGTGTCAATATGCTCATTCACAAGCTATCACATTTTTTTCCATTTTCTGCTACAAGTGATATTTCTATGCATGTGACTGGATAGGAAAAATTACTGGTTTATAGAGCTAAACAGATGATTCATCTTTGGAATGGTACTGAACAAACTACCTCTCTGCTTCCCCTGCTCCCAAAAAACATATGTACTAATGTAGATCTGCATTATTTTCCTCCTCATAAAAGTGAAGTGTAGCTTAAAAAGCTGCTAAATCTGATTCCATGCTCCCTGGCAGCAAAATGAGATTTCATTAAGTTATTATAAACACAATTTTAACAAAGTCTACTGCATACAAATAGCATTTAAAAGGGTAAGCATTCAGACACTGATTTGTATTTTCTAGAACTCCTCATTACCTTTAGTTACTTTCAGAATGTACCAGAATTATTCCCTATCTCTTACAGTACTACTAACAAAACAAGTAAGAACACAAGATATGATATTAACGTCGTCTTCTATTTGATTGAAAATATACAGACCAAATGAAATATAAAGCCAAGAGGATATTAAATACTCAATGGATTGACATAAAAAAATATCCCTTCATATGCTGACACATTTCACTATATGAACAAGAATATTTTATTTTTCTTTCAAGTTAACGGCATTGATTACTTTTTAATTAAAGGCATATGATATGACATATAATGCAAAAGACGGCAACAAAGAAAAAAATCATATGATTCAAATATTTCTGCATAGAAATCCAGATCTTCAATGGATATAAATTAGTTCAGAAGCTTAGAAATAAATGAGATATGTAAATTTGTATATGCAAATGCTCCAAAGTCCAAATCAGAAAGAAATAAATGAGCTATAGACTACAGATGTTCACATATTAAGTGAATCAGGTGCATTACTTTTTTAGATGAAACTGTAAGAATAAAATTTGGTATAAACATAGACACACGAAATTTGAATCAAAGTGATCAAAGATCTTTCGTTTGGGATTTCATGGCTGTGAAATATAAAAATGGAAATTATCTTGGTTGAAGTAATTTTGCTTCTTTTTTCCCCACATCAGTAGTCTGCTGTAACTGGTGAAACTTGGCCAACTCAAAGAAATAACAGGAAAATAAGAAGGGCTCTCTCCATGTGCCACTTTAAAAAATGGTAGTTTAAAAAGGAGAGTATAAACCAAGAAGGAATTTCTTTGCTTTTCTCTCAACGTACTTCATGTTTACAGCAGCTAAACAATGTAAACATACTTCACTACCAAAGTCCCCTTTCCAGTAACTGCAAATAACACAAAAACTAATAAAAGCACATGAAAAAAATATTTATTTCTGAAATCTTATGAAAACCCCAGAACAACCTGGTGCCATCTTTCATGACATAAACACAACCTCTGACATATTTTGAAATGCTTTCAAAATTTTATTTTGAAAATAATATTTTACTGATTGATGCAGATACTAAAATTTGATTGTTCTGAATAAAAATACCCTTCATGTTTTCTTCTCCACACAAATTATTATATTCATTACAAAATTAACTGTGAAGCTCTTTCTCTTTCTAACTTTGCTAATGATCTCTGGGTGTGTAAGAAAATTCTGTTTACTACTGTTCAGTGTCCTCAGAAATCACAAGTTCTCAGCACTCTATGGTGAAGGCTCGGCCTGTTTAGATAGATTCTTGATCAATAATGAAATGTTCTTAATCAAAAAGTTTAAACTTCTGCTCATGGGATATTGAAAGAAACTAACAAGTGTAAGGATTCCTTTGTAGGACATAATTTTGTCTTTACCATGTTCCATAAGAACAAATACCTCTGCAGTCAATAAATAGCGCTCACAAAGACAAAGCATCAAGGTTGTGTTTAGGGGTTCCATCCTGCTAGCAGAAGCAAAAATCCATATAAGGACGCCTGGGACATGAGAAGAGCACAAAATTGCTTTGAGCCACTGCGCTCACTGATAAATGGCACACTAAGAAAAAAACATTACTTTCCTCCCTCACAGTGGTAGCACTAACGGAAATCTATAAGAAGTTATTTTCAAGATCATGCTTCATATTATTTAAATTCTCCCCCAACATATAAACCAAAATCTTAAGAAGCAGACAGAAACCCAAGCTGTACTCTGGGACATGGAAAGCTCTCATTACCTACAACTGACAAGACAAAGAATGAGGATGATATAACAGTTACTACAGCCTAGGACACAAGAGAATTAAGTTTGGTTTTCTGACCCTCTCCACACTTAAAACTCTCTCTAAAAGGCAGTCAGCTCACGTGGTGTTTGGCTAAGCTAAACCAGAGGCACAGAAGTGTAGCTCTGTTCCCTTTCTGAGTAGAGAACTCAGGTGGTTTCTGAAGTATATTTCAATGAAATCCATCTCTCCTGAGATTTCAAAGTAGAAAATCTATGTGTGAGGTAGGAGAGGAGATAGCAGTCCCAGAGTTCACAAAGGGGGCAGGTCTGCAGACCATATGCAGCATACACCTCTGTGAATGTTCAATAGCCTTTAAAAAGAGAATATTATTGCAACAGCTACATCTTATGAATTATGAACACTGCAGACTTTGAATCCCTACAAAGAGAATTCTAAAAGCTTGTTGGAGCCCATCTCTCACTGAAGGTAGCTGTGTTTGGAATATTGATCCTAGACATTGCATATTAAAAGCACCAAAACCATATAAGCAACCAAAAAAATCCCTTTGAATGAGTTAGTTCAAACACCTTGTTTTGTTTAGTTTATATCTGGCCAGAAGGAGGTATTTTGGTACTGCTATGAGTAAAATATGCCCTACAGTACGGTGGCCTTGCCAAAAGGGAGACAAGAAATATAGCATGTCAAGAATCTTGCCAAGTTTAGCTTGACTTTTGGAATAGCCAACTCTTGAATAAACCTAATTAATTCTCATTTTATGACCTTTTAACATTGTGCTGGCTGAATGCCTATATATTGCAAACCCTGCCAAACCAAAGAGCAGTGAGAGTGACCTCCATATTGCAGTGATGGGCCATCATTTGGACACAACACATCCTTCATCAAAAAGTAACACACAGTACTTACAACAAACACCAAACACATGCTGAGCTTCAAGATTTAAAGACTGCTTGAGTGAAATGTTGCAGGACAAGTAACTTAGAAGTATTTACCTTATGCACATAATTGCAGTTTCTGATCTTTATGAACATAAAACACATAGGCACACACGATTTCTGGGTAGTTACTGTTGGTTATCCTGAAGGATGACTCATGGCTGTCCATAAAGTCATGTAAAAATGCTTACTAAGACAGAAAACCCAGTAAATGAAAAACTATCATAATTTGTTAATCATGTTGACAGGAGATGGCAAGATCCCTTAAAAGAGATCTTACCATTACATTGGTACCGACAGAAAAATGTGACAAAATCTAAAAATTAATTCTTTAATATATAGGTAGAGGAAATCAGTATGAATTTGGGTAGATTTAAAAAGTCTAAAAGAGTGAGAGAAACTAATATAGGCAGTCTTATCCAAACTTATTTTTGTTTGTTTGCTTTTATTTAATTTCTCCTTTAAAATTTTTTTTGCATAAAATCAAAATAGAAGAATTCCACTAATCCAAACATACAGGATAGAACAGAAGAAAAAAAGCACTTTCAAGTGACTTCAAATAAATTTATCTGTAAATCTCTCTTACAAAATTAAGACAATAATGTCCAAAATCATAGGAACCTTGAAGTACCATAGGGTTTCTTAACCATTTTGGGGGAAAGAAGTTAATAATGAAAATTTCATTTTTATTTCTTTCATAGACTCAAGAGCTTCTTTGAGCTTTTAGAGTTTCATTTCATCCCAAATTAAGATAACCATGTAAGATTTAAAATATTTTCACAGCATTAAATCTGAAGAAAATAAATTTTGTTTGAGGCAGGGGAGCTGAACGAACAATAAATTGGAGTTATCAGTTCTTAAAATAGGACACTGAAACATTTATTAGAAATTTCTAAAATTAAGTCATTTTTCACAATACTATTTATGAAAAATCCCAAACAACCAAAAAACAAACAGTAGAGAGCTGTTGAACATTCAGTAAGGGCATTACCACAGACTTCCTAGGAATCTTCAAAGAAAGAAGGCAATAAAATGGGGAAATTAAAAATGGAAAACAAACAAACAAACCATACTTGGAGAAATTTCATAAATGCATATAACCCCCCCCCGAAAACACCACCTTGAAAAAGACCTACACTTCTGTTACAAAGAAACCATGCCCACAATGAATGAAAATTATAATTTGCCTACACATTTTAAAATCATCTCCTGTTCATTCTGTTCCTGTTCAAATCATTACCTGTTAAATGATATTCACTTGTAATAATTATGAGGTAACAAATTTGAAGTCAGTAATCCACTCAGGCTTGCGGCTTTGAGCTTTTCTAGAAGCAATTCCTCAGTGAAAAGAAAGCAAGGGTGAAAGATGGAAGAATATTTAATATTAGAAACAGTTGGTGTTTCAGACTAATTGAGATATGAAGGGGTGTTAAGAAATTCGGGGAGATTAATTTAGCAGGAAAAGCTAGTTGGCCACAGTCTTTAAGAAGTGGAATATTGCATTTTATTTTAAATCCACAAAAATACAGCTGAAGCAGTTCATGGCTAACTGCAATAGGAAGCAAAAAGACATAGAAAAGTAAAATATCTTCAAAGAATATATGCAGCAGATTTTAACAGAATAAAGAGTTACATGACCCACTGTAAAGTGCAGGACATTATGATTTTTCAGAATTAATGTATGTTAGAATCGTGAGGATATCGTCATGTATATCAAAGCTTTTAATGTCCAACAGCCCAGGCTAGCTCATTGTAGGGAGAACAGAGGAAAAGTTTTTTCTGACAGGTTGAACTTTAAAAGAAGTAGGGTGTTTCGAGCTGCTGAGGAAATCTGGATTGTGAAAATAAATCCCTGAGAGATGGATTATTGGGCAGGTAATGGCAAAAGGCATCTGATAAATTGCACAGTTATGTGGTAAACTTATTTATTACATGCCTATGCAATTTGTCACAGGACTGTCTCATTTATCACTTCCCCATGCGAGATGCATATATTAATATTGCACACTGCTATCTTTGCCTGACAGCTTATGATCCTGTTTGTGAAATTCATACATCATTTTTCCCTGTTCTCTCCTATCACAATATGTTCCATCCAGCTATATTTCCAGATAAAGGCTAAGAAAGGATTCCTGACCCAGTTGGTGTCATGCCATATGCTACCAATAACGCAGACTATAAATTATGTATTTTCATATACATACTGCAGGGTCAGTCATTGCCATCCTGTTGCTCACAGATTTATTGTATCATGATAGGTCATTGATCAATCAGTAAAAGCAAGCCTGGTATTCTCATTCAGCTGAAATGGATCTTGTCAACACCACTCTGCTAAAACACTCTTTTAACAAAATGGCTGATTCATGAGAACAGTTTCTGCAGTTACTGTTTTTTGGTGGGACCATGTCAGCTCTCAGCACGAGCTTAATATTACCTTTCACTGAAATACCCACATCAAAAGGCTGCAATTGTATATTCTTACACTTCATTTTGCCTACACTGAATCATAATAGCAGTTTCCTTTGAGCCAGCTAAGGCTGTCATAGGTATACTGCATGCAACAGAGTAAAAGGCAAGTCACGGAAAACTTTTGGTACGGTAATTTTGATTATTAAGCTGGTAATTGGTTATTTTGTTATTAAGCTATGAGATATACATCGTCTTTGCTCCTTTTCTGCTTCTTCTGTTTCTTTAAAGCTTCCTGGGTTTGAGAGACACAGGCTTATCATCCTTATGAGCTCAAATATGATCTCCCTATGAAAAACCATCTAGGAATGCACTTGTACCTGGAAGACACCAGAAGCTCATCTGGGAAAAGAATAGAGCTTCATGAATACCAAAAAGTTTAAAAATATATGTAACAAAATCAGAGGAACACTGAGTTACAACGGGAGCTCTCAAGGAACCTAACAAACAACAAGAAATTATTTAAACAAGCATGAAATCTGTTCATGTAGATATCTAGATCCCCTAAAGAGCAACAGAGCAAGAAACCATCACCAGGGAAAAAGTTGGTTTTCCAGCATAAATTCAACAGTCTACAATTAAATGTCTCATGCAATGCCCACTTCCTTTCCTTTTTCGTTTTTTTTTTTTTTTCCCAATTTCAACTTTTTGAACTTTCTTTTTTCCAGATTTTCTAAGAAAACTCTGTCAGTCTGCCTTGTTTGGAAACACAGTACCTTATTCTCTCCTCCCTTTTCCTGAATAAAGCAGTGAAAGTCAAGTTGACAATTTTGACACAATTTTCGGGCTGTCCTATGGAGATGTAAAGAACAAAATGAACTTGATATATACTATTTTGCATGTAATTTTGAAATGGGGAGAAACTTCACAGTTACTTATATCAGCATTTGGATCAACTAATCACAGATGTATATTGGTGGCTTCTGAAATCCTAATTTATATTCAAGTCCTAGCTGGGATCATCAGACTGAGAAAACAACTGCCAGAAGATTTTATACAAAATAATTAAAATTGTACAAGCTGCAGAGTAGTGCTGTGCCGTATTATAAATTCGGTTAGAAGACAAAAAAAAAATCAACTGGAATTGGAGAGAAATAACCAAGATACATAGCAATACAGAGAGGTGAAAGAATTTCATTAGTATTTCCATAGAGTCTTCATAATGCAGATAAACCATTTTTTCAGAGACAAAAATATTTCTAATATGGAATTTAACAGACTTGAGCAGTATTTTGCCATGGAAATAGGGCCATGATTTGCAAAGGTTAAAACAATTTTGTGAAAGCACATGGAAAAGCACTGAAAGACTTAAAGATGAAACTTGTCATACGGACTCCACATAGTGTACAATCAGAAATACGTTCATGAGAAATCTTCAAGAGAGAGATACATTCTTAATATATTCAAACAGAACTGAACTCTGGGTAATTGCAAACCATTAATTGCAGGTCAATATGATAGCTGAAGTCCCACAGTATTATTTTCCCCAAAATACACAGGAAAGGTTTGGCTCACCTGATGGGCACCCTTGTACTGCAGGGTATGTGAGGCATGCAAAGGTGAAGCTAAAACCTAAAATGTTGACATATGTAGCTTTTGCAGGAGACGGATTGGTTACAGTATGTCAAAAACATGTCAAATACTAAATCTAATTCAGGGACAATTCATATAGAAAGGCAGTGAAATGCTAAAGATTGATTCCAGGATATCTTTACCAGCACAAGGAAGCTGACAACAGAATATAAAATTCAGTTGACAGAATTCAATTGTACTGTCACAGAGGCATCGAAAAAATGCTGGCAATAAAAATTTTAATGACAAATTTGATTGATTAAAAAGGATTAAAAAAAAAAGGGAAGAAACCACGGGACTGATCAACATCCTTTTAAATGTCAAAAGTGGAATTACTTGTAGAACTCTTGATGCACTAAAAATTATGGAAGAAAATTCTTTCACATACATACCACTTTAGTCAAGGTGGGTTCACTGACCCTTTCTAAAACTTTAAAGCAAGGCTTGTTGAAGCAGGTGCGTTAGAGAACTTATTATACCAAGAACTACATTCTATTCACTGTAACTGATAGTTTATAGAAGAGAGATCAGGGATGATCAGATGATATTAACAGTCTGCAGTGGTAGTCACAGTTGCAGATTCTTGGATCAAACAGTTACTGGAAAATATTATTTCTTCATAGTTACAGCCACTGTCCAAAAAATAGAACTGCTGGAGCATAGGAGCTGCAATGCTGAGAGATAATGGTTAGTAATTAGTTTTTAAGATACAAACGTTTTGCAAAATTTATGATTTTAAACACAGTCCTGTCAATCCCGTATTTGACTAAATAATCAGGGGATTTTAAAAAGGGCTAGTTAAAGTCCCTCCTATTAAAAAAAAAAAAAAAAAAGGATTCAACCCCCTAAACAAACACAAACAAATCCTCCTAAAAAGCCCTATGACAATCAAAAGATGAAAAGCATTTACAACCATAAGACAGCATCCACAGAAACAATCAGGAAACAGACAGCCATGACAGATATTTCTATTAAGGTTCATCTTACAAGTGATAATTAAGGAGCAAGACTTCAACCTTCCACTTTTTCAATGGGAAAATAAATAGAAAAAATAGTCTCAGACTTTAAATTCCAGAAACTCAAAAAGGCTGAGTGGTTCAATGGAAAAAAACATGCAAAACAATTCCAAACTTAATCCACAAATTTTTTCAGAGATTCACAAGGTAAAGGAAGCCAGTTTAGAGACTGCCTGTATAAATGCACACTTCTAGAACACCAGAGAATGAACACAAGCATAGGGCTCCTGACTTCTTAATTAGGGCTCCTATTCCTTAATTAACAGGTTGCTCCCTAGCTCTGTTCTGAGTCTCACCAACAGAGATTGCACGTAGCAGGGCATGATTCAATAAGCAGAATTAACGAGACTACATAAGTTTTGACTCTTTTCAACCCGTACAGTCGTCCAGCTTTGCCTTGCTTGTGCCTTTGAAGCCTTCTATATGTCTTCATGCCACATCTGAAGTTTATAGCACACCACCAATGCGCTTTGCAGAGAGCAATGTGGTGGGCAATAACACGACTCACATTTATGCAGACATGATTAATTAACTGACATAAACGTACCGAAAGACCAGTTTTAGGGCCACAGGAGAACTTGCTGACCTCTTGTGTTATGCAGTGTGGATATGGCCAGTCTGTTCTAGGAACAGCAAGCCCCACACATGTGATCCAGTCTGGACTACTCAACTCTAGAATGAGGGACCAATTACTTGCTCTTTCTGTTTGTCAGGGTACAGACAGACTGGCACTGTAAAACTGGTCTGTATGGTTAGCTTAATATTTTTCCACGTGGAAGAGAAATATGCAAGAATCATGTCTTGAACCGAAACATAGTATCTTTAGAATGTTTTGGTTTACTAGAAAGAGTCAAGCGATGTCAGTGAATCAGGGATGAGTGAGTGATGGGAGTTAAGGAAATGTTATATTCAAAGAAATTACTGAGAATATGCAACTTTTCTCTCTTTACTCTTCCATCTTTTTAATCTAATGTTTTAAGATTACTTTTTATACTATTAAGGATTCATTCACAAAATTTGGTGAACACTTCTCACTACACATCATCCAAGAACAGTACATGCATGACAATCAATATGCAATGCAACATTAACAACGGCAATGAGAGTATGGAAATACTAAATGCTGTAAATGTAAGCACTCTGTGCAGTAGTCTTCTTAAGTTAACTATCCACAATGATATACGATTTTGTTAAAAGTAGAATGGTTTTCCATATATTCTAAGTGTTTTCTGAGAATTCTTCTGCAGAGATTTACTATATAGGTGACATGGCCCAGTGTAAAATTCACCTATGAAATTTAAGCTTTTAAATCATGTACTGTGTGTTCATATTGTGCTGCAAAATTCAGCACACCTGTCCTCTGTAGACAAAGCCAGTGGCTTCATAGATTTGCCTCAATTTAAAAATTACCTAACCTCCAAAATAACAAGAATTACAAAAAGTAGAAAGTGTACTTATTAAAAATAAATTGAGACATTTCTGGGACAAGCCATAGCGTTTTAGCCACGAATGACAAGCCACTTTAACAGCTTTTTAGGAAGTATCATCACATACTTGCAAAAGTATGGTGTGTAGAAATAAGACTGTGGATCTAGCTAACTTGATCAGTCTTAGTTAATGCCAAAACTCTCTTCCAGGATGATTTCTTTTTTATAGAACAGCAGAATTATCAAACAGACATATATGCATGTAGCTCTGTTTGGTAATTCTTGTTTAAGTGTTACATACATCTACCCAAAAAACATTAATCACAAAATCATATGCCCTTAATCCTCATTCAATCTTCAGTCTCCTTAGAAATGCTTCCTCAAAGTATGTGCTTTTACCAATGAAGAATTTCCACCCCTTAATTTTCCTACTTTACAAATTTTTCTTTGGAAAATTAATTAGCCAAAGCATCAAGGATAATTTAACCTTGGACTTACCATCATTCTCTCTGACTTTCAGGAGCCTTGGCAGTAGGTAGCTGTCTGATTACACCTTCTGGGAGAAATACCTTGAGTCCCTGTGAAGCAAACTAAGACTCAAGGCTTCCATGACCTGATATTCTGTCTTTGCTTCCTGCCTCAGGTTCTTTTTCTTTTTTATTTTGTCTTCAGGCAATTTGAATATTTTATCAGTATAAACAACAACAATAACAACATCAAGCTGTAGGATTCTATATCCTTGGTTGTCAACTCCTTAACACAGAGACCCAGGAGATTAAAAGTGTACAATCAAGGTAAGAGAGAGATGCCTTGACCAAAAACTATCACTAGTGTATAAACATTAACAGTTAACAACACAAGTCACTATATATTATGTTTATTTTTATTGTACTTTGAATTAGACTCATCCAGAGCAAACTGTTAAATGTATCAACAAGTCCTTGCTTTCTGACGAAAATAAAAATCTCCAAAATACACCTAATTTTGCTTTCCAATCCATGCCTGTGTGCCATACAATGAGGAAGTAACACAGCACGGAGCTCAGGAAGAAAGCAGTGGCTGGTGGTGGAATCTTCATGATTTCGTGCCTCTCAACTGCTTTTTCCCTGACCAGCGCTAGCGGCAGCGCTGGGGCTGTACCAGGGTAGTACCGGATCAGTACCGGGGCTGTACTGGGACTGTACTGGGGCAGTACCGGGTCAGTACCGGATCAGTACCGAGTCAGTACCGGGTCAGTACCGGATCAGTACCGGATCAGTAGTGGGTCAGTAGCGGGTCAGTACCAGATCAGTACCGGATCAGTACCGGGTCAGTACCGGGTCAGTACCGGGTCAGTACCGGGTCAGTACCGGGACAGTACCGGGACTGTACCGGATCAGTACCGGGTCAGTACCGGATCAGTACCGGGTCAGTAGCGGGTCAGTAGCGGGTCAGTAGCGGGTCAGTAGCGGGTCAGTACCGGGTCAGTAGCGGGTCAGTAGCGGGTCAGTACCGGGTCAGTAGCGGGGCTGTAGCGGCGCTGCCCGGCCCGGCCCCAGGCGGTGCCAGCGGCTGCAGCGGCCCCAGCGCAGGGCACGGCTGAGCCCCTCAGCCCCGGGGAAAGCCTGGGCAAGGGAGGGCAAAACGCTGCCCGGCAGGCAGGGCTGAGCCAGGGGAACCGAGCGAGAAACAGCCCTGCGAGCCCCGAGGGGACAGCGGGAGCAGGGACGGGCCGGGAGAGACCCGGCAGGGATGGCCCTGCGGCCACACAGGGACACGGCGGGACACGGCTGGGCCTGCGGGCACCGGGAATGTGCCGGGATGGAGAAGGGAAAGGTGTGGAGAAAGGATCTGCAAAGAGGAGCTGCTACAGGCTGACTTCACTCTCATTCTCATTTATGTGTGCCCCTCAGTTAAGGAGGAGATTGTTGGAAATGAAGGACTGACGCTGAGCCTGGAAACAAGGGGGAATGGAGGGAAGATGGATTACTTTTTTTCTTTTTTTTTTCCCTCATCATCCAACTCTTTTTAACTGCCAAGAAATGAAACTAATTTTCCCTAAGTTGGGTCCATTTTGTCAGTGTAATTACTCTCAACCATCTCCATGTCCTTATCTCAATCTTTGAGAATTTCCATCTTATTTCCCAATATGTCCTGCTGACAAGAAGAATTGAGAGAATGGCTGGGTAGGGGTCTAGGAGACAATCAATGTCAACCCACTACACCCTCATACTACTCAAGGAAAAACATTTCATCATACTCTGCAGTCCAGTAAACTTGGAGGACAGCCTTAAAAGAGATTTGATCTTTTGTAAATCTGCAAAGTTGTAATAGGGGTCCATAACATGACAAGCAGAGAAATAACATGTGCATTTTGTACATAGGAGAATTGGGATGAAAAACTAAGATAAAATTCAGGCTGTGACCTGGAGCTGTTCCACCCACAGATCTCATATTGATGCTAACCATTAGACAGCTGCAAGCCACTGTTCTGAAAAATAAATGTCTCTAAAGGAAAATGGTTTGACCTTTTTATAGAACTGAAGAATAAACAGGAAACAATCTCTGTGATAACATGATTTGTATACAATAGATATGAACTTTTAGCTATTTCTTTTTTCTTTTACTGGAGATGAGGACAGGTGGATGGAGACACAAATAAGAGACTGAAGTGGCTAAGTAACTTCTGTTTTTCTTGGACAATTACAAAAGTAGAATAAGTATTTTACTGAAAAACCCCAATAACTGTTTGAATACATTCATTTCACGTGGCATCTGGATTTTGATGAAAATATTCAGAGGATCATAGAATCATAGAATAGTTTGGGTTCGAAGAGACTTTAAAGATCATCTATTTCCAATCACCCTGCCATGGACAGAGACAGCTTTCACTGGACTAAATTGCTCAGAGCCCTATCCAGCCTGGCCTTGAACGCTTCCAGGGATGAGGCATCCATGACTGCTTTGGACAAACAGTTCCAGTGCCCTACTACCTTAGAATTTTTTTTCTAATATCGAATCTAAATCTACTCTTTCACAGTTCTTATCTTGGTGGGCTCCTCTGGACTCTCTCCAAAAGCTCCATGTCCTTCCTGTGCTGGAACCCCAGAGCTGGATGCAGCACTGCAGGTGGGGTCTCACTAGAGCAGAGCAGAGGGGCAGAATCCTCTTCCTCACCCTGCTGCCCACACTGCTTTGGATGCAGCCCAGGACACGTTTTGGGTTTGTGGGATGTGAATGCTCATGGCTGGGTCCTGTCCAGCCTGTCACCCACCAGCACCCCCAAGTCCTTCCAGCAGGGCTGCTCTCAACCTCTTCATCCCCCAGCCTGTGTTGACAGCAGGGTTTGCCCTGCCCCAGGGGCAGCACCTGACACTTGGCCTTGTGGAACCTCATGAGGTCCAAGTGTGCCCACGTATTGAGCCTTTTTTAGGTCCCTCTGGATTGCGTCCCATCCTTCAGGTGTGTCAGCTGTACTACTCAGCTTGAGGTCATCTGCAGATTTTCGGATGAGGATGCATATGTGTCTCTTAGAAAAAACAACATTTGAAGTTATCAGTCAACGAATCAAGAACTCTGTGAACTTTTCACTTACAGAAGTAACATTCTTAGCAGTGTCAGCTTGAGGCTGACTCTAATCAACAATATTTTAGCTGCCAATTACATTTTATATTCAAAGATTGTCATCACAAATGGGGGATACAAGGAGATAAATCTATTTATCTTATCAAATCCATGAAAGGTTATTGTAAGTACTGATCAAGTTCTGTAAACACTGATACAAGAAACAGACAAAAAATTTTAGAGGGACTTTCCATCTGTTTTGCCAGAATATAATATCAAAATTGAATAATAAATACATTTTTGTAGTTAATTAAAGAAAAAAAATTGCAATGGAGTATTGTGACTTTGACATCACTTTATGTTTTTGAGTTAAGGCTAGATAAATTTATAAACTTGCATGACCACAAGTGATGGAATGTGATAAGATTATTATATAATTATATTATATATAATATAATATAATATATATTATATATAATATATTATATTATTATAATTATATAATTTAGACTAGATGGGAGTTTGTTATACCCCTAGCATTCATACAAGATTGCAATAAAATATGGTAAATTTCATAAAGCTGACTAAAATATTCTGTTGTATAAAAGTTCTCATTTAATTCACTAACTTTTAAGTTATTTTCATGTATATTTAATATTTTCTTATTTTTTTGCCTATATATTGTAAGAAGTTAACAGGAAATATTTGAATGAAGTAGCTAAGATGTTTATCGGAATTAATTCTTTCTAATCAGGGAGTTCTTAGCTATTACGTATTTCACTTGATATTTCATGATAATTTTTTTCTTTATGCTTTTTATTGCAACTTTTTAATTATGATTATTGATTTTCACGTATTTATTTTTACAGTTTTGAGCTATTTCTTTTGTCTCAATGGGTAACGTTTTCTGCTAAATGAATTAATTTTGTGAGAGATTTGGCTCCAGTTTGGTGGTGAAATTAATGGACTTTGCTTGGTCTACATTTTACCTTCTGGTACATCAGATTCTGCTTAGAGACCTAACATTTGTTTCCACTATTCATGCCTAGACATCATAAAATATTTCAAGCTTCTTGTGTTATACAGACAGTCACTATTGCCTACACTTAGCATTTTTTTCACCAAAGTGGTATTTTGTGTTATATAATTTTTGAAGTAATGCCCTTGTAGAGAATCCCATCACAGGCAGCAGCTCCATCTATGCAGCCACAATATAATTTTATTCTTGGAAGAATCACTGCTGCCTCTGTTAGCCATCCATGAAGAATTGCTCTCAATCTGTTCTAAGTCTGGATCATTTTATCTGTTTGTTTGAGCCTGACATATTTTGCTGACGAGGTGGATAATACCAGCATCATTTACTCTAGATATTTCTTCATGCACTTCTTTTCTGAATTTATAGGTTATTTTGAAAGCAAAAACTTAATTTAAGAAATATTCTTCCATTTATTGCTAATTGTTTTAAGCTGATGTAATAGTTCAAAACTTCCTTCCACAATATATGTCTGTTAGAATTTATCTCAAATGATTTCAAGGCCAAATCACTGACAATTAGAACATATGTTCCTGTTTTTTTTCTCAATATAAATATAGTGTGACTCAACTAGAATTCCTAATCAGAATGTAACTATTCTATCCTGATAAGAACTAATGGGAGTAAAGACAATTTTCATTGGTTTATTCAATATACTTGCATGTATAAAATCTTTGTCAGACAGTATCCAATGAAAAAACAGTATGTTAAAAGGTAAGTATAATAAAATTATATGCCTAAGAAATGGTACTCCAGTACCTGCTACATAAGAAGTTGCAGCACTATCAGGAGGACAGCTTGAGGATCAGAGTTGAGAGCATTGTAATTTTAAAGTTCACTCTGCAAATTTCACTGCTTGAAGCCCTTGTTTTCCTGGTGGGGAACTCCTGAATTTACTTTCAGCTTCCTGTGCATTGGTAACTGCAGTGCTTCTTTTGGAGCATTGTCAGGGATTGCCAATAGGACATAGAATGTGAAATTTTTCATTGCATCTCTTGTGTTTGCTTCCCAAGCTGCCAGTTTTTCATAGTATTTCTGCCAGTCAAGAAAGTCTACAATCCAAAAAGTCACCCTGGACTGGTGTACCAAAACACTAAAGCATGGCTCACATAGATCAGTTAACCACCAGTTCAATCAACTAAAATAATACTGAATATCCTGTGGTATCTTATTAGCAGTTCCGTGACATACCGTGTAAGTATGTCAATGTACTTGTGACTAAAGTGCAACAACATGTTAAAAGATAAATAAAATATTTTAGTGAAGCCAAGCCTCCTCCACTGTTCATGCCATTTTTCTAACTAAATTTACCGAAGTGGAAAGAAAGGAAGAGGTGAAAGTTCTGTCTGTGAGCTAGTGGGTAACAGTTCAGCAGCTGCCCAAATTATTCTCAAGTACTTCAGCACATCTCTAGATAAAAATTTACATGGTTCAGAGGATTTGATGTAGACAGGAACATTTGTCAAATGATAACCAAACTTTTTCAACTTACATTAGTGAAGTTACACAGCTGAACTATGACAGCCTTTTTCACTAATCTATTAGTTAAAGAAAAAAGCCACAAGGCATGACATGCCTTCAAATCTATCTATATCTGTAAGCAGATGTGTATATTCAGGAATACATTATAAGCATCATTAATACTGATACAGAAAGATACTGCAGTCATCTTTCATAACCATAGGTTTCACACATGCAGTCTGCCTGAACATCCTTCCTCAGTTCAGAGTGTTCATCCGTCTTGTAGAAACAGTTCAGCATTTCCATTCATCATTTGAATGAGATGAGGTAAAATCTCTACTTTTTCTACTTTTTTTTTTTTTAAGGCTTGAACTAGTGTATTTTCATGGACTGTGCTTTCTGAGCCCATTAATAGTAATGATGTTATATGGTTCACTGTAGTCCTTTCCATGGGCTGCTGCTCATATCAGAGCAAGTAATAAAGAGGCAAAGCTCTCCTGGATGGTAATGCATGGCCCCACTGGAGGGGGGTGAGTGGAGAAGAGTTAAAAGCATCAACTGATATAATCCACTATTTTGCCTCAAAAAAAGAAACAGGTATGCAGGCACAAAAAGAAAAGGGACCCTACAGAAGTAGAAATTAACTCTAGTTTTTTCTTGTCCATTTTTAATGGAATTTCATGCTTAGACACATTCACAGAAGGAAGCAGTGAGTTTTTCTGTATGGCTTATACAGGATATTATTTTGAACTGCCTGTTCATTGCACTCTTCTAGATATGTGAATAAAAGTGAAAGCTCACAACCCTCCCTATTCCCCAGGAAACTATCAGCTGTGCCAAAATTCCACCACATCCTGAACTGTGCTGCAACCTTTGTCTCCCCAGTCTGAAATGATTTTATGGCATCCAGAATTGTGATAATCATTATGCCTTGAAATGGACTTCAAATGTTTTAATTGTGTGAAAAAATAGGAGCTAATAATTTTTTTTTAATTATTTTCTCATCTTCCTTCCTCTGCACCCAGACCTGGGTTGCTGGGATCCATATGCAGTTTTTCTCTCTTTTTTTCTTTTCAAAGATCAGCTGTCTAAATAAGCTGTACATTTTGGGACCGGTAAATATCTATCTTCCAGAAGTCTCTAAATGTGCTTTATGACACTGTGTGGGAATGAGGCCTACAGCCATGACGTATGTCATGAGAAGGGATTTTCATGAGATATGCAATGATGGGGTTTCTGTGGACAAGATAGCCTGCTGAGGTGGTGACAGGTTTTCAGGCAGAAGCCAGACAGTCCTTTTTTCTGCAATCAGCCAGGTGGAAGTGTGGGACGCTAATGTGTCCCAGTTCCATTATGTCTTTGTTCAAGACCCACAGTTTTTGCAATCTTTCTTTGTAAATCTTGATATCCTTCATTTACACATAAATTGTCTCCCCCCTCCATTTATGATAGCAGTAACAGAATATTTGACTACACTCTCACCTGCATTTATCCCAAAAGTATAAATTGTCATTTGAAATCCCCAGCAGTAGAATTTGGGCGTATGATGACCTTGCATGTAAGTGGACGAGGCTTGCTCCTCTTTCCTCCCCAAAGTGACTACACCTCTGTGATAAGATTTGTACATCCAACTGCACTGGAATATACTCAGGAACTCTTGTTCACCATGCTATACACTTGTATTTTGCATGTGCAGTAAATTTATCACCAGCAATCTGAAAGAATATATAACCTGTTGCTCCAATAAGCTGCACTATTGGTGAATCTGTGTTCCTGAAAGTTCTTTTTGAATTCCTCCAGACCTTTAGTGTTTAATTGGTTAAAACTAACTATTTGTGACTCTCTCATTGTGAATCAGACCAGACTTAGAGTGTAGCCTACACTCTTTATGCATCTGGGGTCTTGCTGAACACAACCAGACTTATTTCCAAACTGGTTCTAATCAGAAATTAAGCCCAGCTACACCCAGCCCCTCTAATTCCTTAGGTCCCACTGGAGCAAGAAGGTTTATTTTCTCCCAAAGCTCTATACTCTTAACACACTGGTCTAAGCTGAGAGTTGCAGTACAGAAAGCATTACTGGAAGGAAATAAAACTAATACTCTCAATTCAGGACTGCTGTGAGCAAGAATGAGAACACTTATGATTGTCAGCTACAGCAATCTGCATTGCCAACCCAGCATACTCCACTGAATTAGCTTCTCGAGTGACTACACAGTCCAAACAAATGTCACAGCAGAAAAAACTGTCATTCTCTACAGTGAACTTAACTATAGTATAACAGGATAAATGAGAGCAAAAAAGACCCCCAAAAGCCAGGTAAAAGTAACCATCACACTTCTTTACCACTCTGTATAAGAAGCAAAAGCAGAAAATTCAAATAATGTTGACAGGCAATCAAAGCATGCTAAAAAAACAAGCAAAAAACCCAAACAAAAACAAAACAAACAAACAAACAAAAAAAACAAACCAAACCAAATCCAAACCAAACCAGCCAAATGAAACCAAACCAACCCAATCCCAATCCCAATCCCAGTCCCAATCCCAAACCCAAACCCAAACCCAAACCCAAACCCAAACCCAAACCCAAACCCAAACCCAAACCCAAACCCAAACCCAAACCCAAACGCAACATCAATGGAAAAACTCCAACAAAACAAAACAATGGATTCCCCCAACAAAACAAACCAATCAACCAACCAAAGAAACACTTTCTCTCCCCCCAGAAAAACCCAATGCTTGACCCACAAAACCAAAAACCACCACCAGTCCCTCTAGGCATTCTCTAGAAAGTTCCACAAAGCAATGAAAATTAAAAAAAGCCCACAATATCAATTTCCTGCTGCACACAAGGAAGGAAACAATGGAAATATTCTGAGTATGTGCTCCAGATGTTGGCACTGGATCTCCTTCAGAAGTAGCTAAGCAAGGGAACAGAGGTGCCCTCAAAACCCTAAGGAAAAGTGATAGATAATCTAACATAATGGTCATTCAGCATCGTACAAAAGAACAGCAACTGACAGTCAGGAGTGTAAAGCACTCATTTTCACAATATCAACAGATGTATGAAGAGGACAAAAAAAAAATCACTATTGACTTTTTAAAAATGTTTTTTTTTAATAATTTTCACTTTAATCTGTTCACTTACTTTCATACCATGGACATATCTCCCCTTTGCTCATGGAACACAGACATTTTTCAGATAGATCAGACACAAAAGACCATAGATCAGAAATGATGTCTGCAGTTACCTAGATGACATTAATTAGAACCTTTGTTTGGCATAAGAAAGCCATGGCTGTTGTCTTGGAGACCAAATGAATTAATTCAGACTGTTTTTTCTGAGAGGGATGGCATTATGAATAACCTCCACATACATCTCTTTTAAATGCAAAATGGTTCTTAAGCCCGAATATTAAATTTCTCTTAAGCTGAAAGAAAAAGTGACATAATTTCTGTTTCAAGAATGCAATCTTAATTTCGTATCTACAGAATTTTAAGAACAAAATTGTTCAATATTCACAAATCTTAATTGATGGGGCTTTCAGAGCAGACACCATAGACACTACACAACTTGCAAATGCACACTTTGTAAAAGAAGCTGAACAGGAGCTATGAAAGCATATTTTTCTTAAAAAGTATGTTAATTTAACAGATGGTTTAAAATACTTAAGAGTTTGTGCCCAGAGGATGATGAAGAAAGCATCAGTGAAAACATTAAGCAACAAGTAAAACTGTAATATTGCCGCATAGCAGGATATGTTTAACTTCCTTTTGCAAGTCTGAAGAGACACTGAGAAAAATTTTATGGTGAAGAAACTGTAGAATGACTTCCAGGCTCTGATCCAATCACAGTGGAAACCTCCTCTGGCAGGTCTATTTACTCTGAATCCCAAGCTTCATTGTCTGACAGAGCAGCACTATCAGAGAGTTGATCAGAAAGATGCATAATGTAGAGAGGTCAGAATTAATTAGGATTTGCTTCTGACACTTTAGAGCTAAAACATCACACTTCATGCTTCAGTTCCTTTAACTAAAAATACCTTCCTGATTGGAGGCCACCTCTTATTTTACCAGCAGTCACTGAGATTGAGAGAGAACTCACTGCCAAATGTATTATTTATTTATTAACATTCCAAGTGGGGGACAACAGTAAAGCAATTTCTTTCCTGTGGATTTCAGCAGAATGCAAACAACACTATGACAAAATGCCTGTTTTGTTAAAATTAGGGTTTAAAAACCTAGTCCTTGCTGTTTGAAGATCTTATTCTTAAAAATCCACCTGCTTAGTAAGATCTGTTGCACTGGATCAGAATAAAGACCCATTTAGCCCAGCATTCTATCCATAAGAGCGAAAAAAGTAAACATTCAGGAAAAAATATACATTTAAAAAATAATCAAGAGGAATACTTTCTAGTTATAGCCTCCACTGTTCTAAAAATCTGATTCAGGAAACTCCTGAATTGTAGCTGGAACCCTGTGCATGGATCCTATATCTATAGAATTATAGCTTCAATTAGCAGCAACCAGGATACTTGTTTTAAGACCTTTCCCTTTCAAAAAATCTAACATTCTTTCCTCATTTCATCAGTTCATTTTAAGTTATGAGCAATTATGGAGGATGCTTGGAAGAATTACTAAGGTTCTTCAGTCAAGAAACCTGGAGGGTTTACATTCCCTTGGATACTGTAATTCAGAGGCTATATAGTGAGGGTCAAATCCTTTAGGGACCTAATACTTTCAGAATTATCTAAAAATGCAGAAAATCTGTTCTTTAGATAGCCTTGGGTGTATCAACCTTAATAATTTCTTCATCAGTTAATTGTCATTAACAATAATTTCATCCTTGTTGTTTCTAATCAGTTCTTCCTCTAAAATCACAAATTGATTCAACAGCTCTGTATCCACATCAATAATGAAGCAGGCAGTAAGTAATGAAGCATTCATAATGGAAGCTCACAAAATATTTAATTTATTCATTTGCTCGGTTTTGGTGGCTTTTAGCAAGTATTTCTTGCATTCTTTTTTCTTAAGTTTATAATTTTGTTTCTGTAGAAGCAATAGTCTCAATTTTTTAGGAAGCATTTCAGCACTGGGGAAGGAGGTATCTGAGTAAACTGTTCTAGATTATAAAATATTTTTATGCTTATCTTTACATTAAATGCAAAGAAAACATGATTTTTCAACCCTTTTTTCCAGGTCCCATTTTTATAAGCTTTTAAAAACATAAACTGTAAGACTGAGTAGGTCTTTGTGATAATTTGGAATGATCTACTGTATGGAATCTGTTCCTATATGATAATGCGTCACTTAAATTTTTTGATTTATTGCCTTTGTTAAAATAAAATCTCATATGAGAAATATTTTTAAATACTGCTAAAGATCTTCAGTATTTTTTTTGCATCTGATAATTAAAAAGTGTAATTAGTTTCTAAGTAAAGCTGACTTCCCCATGCTTTAATGCAAGATGAAGGTATTTTTTTTGTTTATAATAATTGAAAGCATAACATTGTGAGTAGATTTCAATATGGTTTTGTTTCTAATGACAGAACAGAATTGAAAGGGATGACTGCTGTGTTGTGTGGTTCTTGCTACATTAAATGGTGCTGTATGATATAGCTTCATGAACTTTAGAGAAGAATGTAAAGCTTTATGAAAGCACAAAATAGGAAAGAAAACTGAAGAATATAGTGCCATAAGAGCAAGACATTAGAGAGAGTGGGGAAAGTGGAATGCCACTGTGGTGGTCTTTTCTGCTTGATGACCACTGTTTTCAGTAATTATCACTAGGTGGCTTTAGTGATAATTACCTTTAGAGATTGTCTATTCCAACACCTCGTGCTCCATGCCTGGTTTTACCAGAGACCTCAAAATTAAAAACTGTCCTTTCAAAAATCCGTGTAATTTATGACATGTGAAGTTATTAAACCTCTGAGGTGTTGGTTTTTTGGTTTTTTTTAATGCTGTTGCCAGATTCTTGTGCCCTTACAGATGATCAAGTTCACCAAAACACATGCTTATAAAACCAAATCTAAGCCTCTTCTAGTAACTGATAGTCCCGGCCTCACTTTGCAGTGCAGACAGGTACCTACCTTATCAATGTTGGGATTATTTTTCTTTTTATTGTGGGACCTTTATACAAAAGGCAGAAGAAGCCACAAAGCTGTGTAATGAAGTCAAAGTATATTTTCCAGCAGTAAGTCAGAAAATCAACTCTTGGGAATGGGTACTTTTATGTACCTTTCACTGAGTCACTATCTGACAAAGGAAAACTATTTTTTGTTCAAGGAGTTGACAAGACAGTATATCATAAGTTTGTCTTCTCATAAGGTTTAAAATAAATTTGTGTACTAAGAAAAAAAGAGGTGAAGTAGAAACTATCCTTTTAGAGTGATGGAGAAAACACAGGTTTTGAGGTATTCATTAAGCACCAGATAAAAATAACATGTCTTCAAGAAAATCCTAGATGTGGCTCGAAGGTTTGGAAACTGTTCACTAGAGAAGTTCTGATGGACTGAGTTCCACAGACATGATTGGAAAGAAGTCAGGTTTTTTGGCCTTTCTGTCTGTCATCACATTTATAGCTATTCAATCCTTCCTTTTCTGCTAGCAGAAGTCCCATGATGAATGAAGGTGTTACTCTGTCTTAGGTTCTACAAGTTTTTCTCCCCTCTTTCATAAACCTTCATTTTTTCTCTCCTTGACATTTCATAGATTTTTGTGGTTCTGTGTGTGCGTGTGTGTGTGTCCATGTGTGTGTATCTGTCTTTCCCCCACTTTTACACTATGTCCTGGTTTCTGGCAAATAAACCACATTAAAATGAGAAACAGATTTTGTAAAACAAAAAAAAAGAGCAAAGCACGTTGTGTTTAAGGATTAAGAAAGTGATTATAAAAAATAATTATCAAAAATTTTTTTTGAGAAAAAAAATTTTGTAAGCTAAAAATAAATCCATATTTACCATGCACAGATGTTCGGTGATGATAAATATTTTAAACAACATATTTTTTTAAAAGTTTGATCTCACATTCAGTTTAATAAAAAAAAATAAGCAGATGGCAGCACAGTATGTGCCTTTTGGATATTATGATAAGATCTCCATTGCTGAAATGTGAAAATTACCTTGTGGCTACTTCATCAGTATAGTAAACTATGCTGTTTGAAATGCAGAAACAAACATTTAGAATTATGAGTTCACTCAGCATGCAGGAAACTTTTCAAAGCAAATTACAGTTCAAGTTCTGAACAGACTTTTTTACTTCAATAATTTTTGTAATACCATAGCTAAAAGATTCCCTTAAAGCAGCCATTAGTTAGGCTTCCTGCCTTCTTTTAATATGCCAATAATAAATTTTATAGCTACAATAAACTACACAATACCTGAAAACTACTGTTGTGAGATTTCTGCCACTCAGAAGTTAATTAAGAAATGTTATACCATTAAATGCAGTATGACATAGTATGTTCCACAGCACTTAAACAGTTTTAATTATATCTCTTGAATGCACAGAAGCTTAAATATATTTTGGAGTTTGTTTGACTTTTAATATTAATTTTTCAAGTGGTATATACCAAGGGTACGTTTTTTCACCTGAATCCAGATGACTAGAGAAAAATAGTAACAACATTGAACAAAAAAGGCAATGACAGATAAGTGTTCTTGAAGAAAGAGCTGGGGTTATTTGTCAACATTATATTTATCAAAGCATACTCCCTACTCGGCTCCAGACATTTTAAGAGCCACTTCCTTAGAGGGATAAGCCTCTAAGCACAAGGGTTCTACTACATATTTGCAGTCTTATTTTGAAGAGGGTTTAGGGAAAATAAGGCTGACTGCTGCGTCAAGAAACATGGGTTGCAACTACCTGGCATTTACAGGCAGTCGTGACTGGATTTGTCTGCACTCCAGGCTGGCTGAATGTAAGGCAGCAGCAGACCAGAAGATGCTGAGGTACAATTAACGTGGCACTGAGTTAGAGCTAATAAGCCTTGCTGGGAGACAGGGCTTTCAGGCTCGTGTGACACTCCGGCTCAGCGCCGTGCTAACACAGCTACATGCCTTCCAGTTTAGACCTGGCTTGCATCCAGCTGGTTCAGAGTGGGGCAGGCAAGGACAGCTGGCATTTTCTCTGAGCATGGACAAGATTTACTAGTGACTGCTGCTGCCTGCAGACAATTCACACAGCAGAAACTGTGCTGGGAGCAGCACCTTCTACTTCTGCTAGCTGGAAATCCAAGGGATAATGAAAGGACTCATAAGGCAAAAGCAAAGAGAGATTTTTATCCAAGACACATTTTTAAAATGTATTTCTTCTGCCAGTCTTCGATGACTAAATCCATTATGCTGCCCTCTGTGACACTGCAAATGTAGCTGCCCCATGATCAGAGAAGAAAACAGCACAAGTATTCTTCAGCTTGACACAGACAGTGCACAGAAAGATCACATCTCTCTGAGACAACATTCAGACATAAGCAAAAATCCTCAAATCTGCTTGTACCATCATACTCTGAGTACACAAAACATTCATATTGTATCTCAAAACATAGTCTGTGGGCTGCAGGAAGCCTTGAATTTTAAACAGGGAAGTGCATGAACCCTGTCTACCAACTTAAGCAGTCCATTTGAGAGAAACGAAAGAAAGTAATGCAGAATCACTTTATAACCTTAAAAGTACACACATAAGGAGGTTAACTTAGAAGCAGTATTTAGGTAATCACAGATAATCACAGAATATTCTGAGATGGAAAGGACTCACAAGGATTATCAGTTTTGACCAGCCCACAACCTTGGTGCTGTTAGCACAATGCTCTAACGAAATGAGCTAAATGATTTGTGTTCCTCTTACTCTAGCAGGTTAGGAGCCAGTTAGAATAAAGTTATTTACTGAAAGAATGTCTGGAAACCAGAAGTAAGCTTCCCATGGAAACAGTGGTAGTGCAAGGCTTGTCAGTGTTCAAGAAGCATTTGGACAACACTCTTAGACACATGGTTTAAATTTTAGATTGTCCTGTGTGAAGTTAGGAGTTGGACTCAATGAGCATCATAGGTCCCATCCAACTCACGGCAGTCAATTTAGTAGTCATTTGAATGCAAAATAAAGTTATTAAGAGGGGGAGGTGAAAACAACTTTTAAAAGAAGCTTCTTGAAAATAAAAATTCTACTACATATAAGGATGAAAAATGTAAATAAATCGGTTCTTTATGTAGGTCAGATATCAAAAGCGGGCTATACTGAATGCAGTGTGCTTAAGTCAGAGTACAGAAAAGATAACCACTTGTTCAGGCAATATATCTGCTTGCCATGCAGCAAGATCTTCATACTGGACAACCCACACAGGTTTTTGGTTTTTTTTGGGTTTGTTTATTTTTTTGTTGTTGTTGTTTTTTTTGTTTTGTTTTGTTTTGTTTTGTTTTGTTTTGTTTTGTTTTCTACCATACATCGCTAAACACCCAGGTACAGGTAGAACTCTGAAACTGAGGATTTTCTCCTTTTTAACAACACATCTCAGTTCTTCACTGGAGGCTGAGGTTGGTTGTGCATCTGGACCTCCAAGCAAGGTGAGCCTTGTCCCAACTGCTAATAATTACATAGCATCCTTATATATTTATTCTTGAATCCCATGAAATAATGAGACCTCATAGCCCCAGGGCAAGTCAATGAAGAAAACAAGGGTCTTGTACCACTTAGGCTTAAATGTTAAATCCAGTAGTTTTACTGCTTAAATTCTGTACAACAGTCATAACAGAAAGAAAAAATTAAAAATAAAATTAAAAAGAGAAAAAAAGAAAAAAATATAAGGAATAGGGTTATATAGTAGCAGTGAGGATGTATTTCTAAATGAAATAATTAATTTCTAAAATATGTGTTTTTCAGTTCTTAAAATACATAATTACTTGACTCAAATCCAAACTCAAGTTCCTTTAAAGGTTGAGATGATTTTGAAAGCTGAAGGGTCATGATTTTGGGGGCTAAGGTTTTAGAAATGCTTCTCAACCTGATAGGGATCATGAAGCAAAAGATGAAAACTCAAGCTTGTAGAAATGTCAAAACATAAAGTCCAGCAGCCACAACTTCATCTTCTCAGCTCGAACTTTCAAGGTGACTAAGAGAAGTCTTACTTTTTACAAACTTGTATGAATTTTAAAAAATAAATCAATTTTAAAAAGAAATCAATTTTAAAAAATCTCTGATTAATCTAAAATGAAACCCAAACTGAATCAAGTCAAATTGAAAATCATGGTTTTAAAATTTGTAAGGGGAGCATATTAGATCATGCAACTACAGAGACTACAGTCTCTGACTTCTTGTTTAAGAGGTTGTACAAAGCATAGTCCTTGACCAAGTATAAATTCAATTTAAAATTTTCTCTGCGGGTTTTGACTTCTTTCTTCACCTGTACTTAGCTTTTCTTGAAAACATAATTAGAACAGCTTCTCCTCTGAGATATTCTTCTGTCCCCCCCACTCCCCAAAAAAGAAAGCTTGTAGAGGAATACATCTGGTCCAGGTAGCTTGGCTGAAAGCTGCTGATTCAGATGCATATTGAAATACAGGTTGAGCTCTGGGTATGAGCTCCAGACAAGAGGCTGTGAACTTCCAACTTTTGGGATAACAAAGGACATGAAGATGGGTGACATCTGCCAGGTGAATGGACACTGAGACATAGCAGGAGCTGGGAATTGCAGATCTTCTGGATAACAAAGGAGATGAAGACCTGTGAGCAATAATGTGGATGGACACAGAGAGGGGAGGCAGGACCCAAAGACTCTGGAGGAAGGTCAAGACTTACAGGGCATGTGAGAGGATAAAATCCCAGGACTTCCTTTGTTGGGTGTGCTCAGAGGCAAGGGCTTGGCTTTTCCTCTTTATGTCTGGCTTTATGGAGCCAGACATCTGAGACTCTGCCATGGGAAACTTGGTCTGACTTTGTGGGAGAGGGGTGAGCAGGGAGTCAAGCAGGGCACCGCTGGACCACTGGAGCTGCTGCCCATGAAGGGATTTCTCTCCCAGCACTGGAAATCTCTGGCCTTGGGAGTCTAGTCTGACTGCTAGAGTCTAGTGAATGGTCAGACTGAGAATATTCCTTAACAATATCCTTAAAACTTATGCAGCATATGTCTTGTGTATTATTTAATTCTGGCTCTAATTTGCAGATTTTGGAAATCCACCCATTTTGTAATAGCCATGCAACAAAAAAATTATTATTATATTAAATAGCTTTATAAAATACAAGCATCTCAGTATTGCTTGGATTAAAGAAAGGACTGCATTGACCACTATTATTTCAGTATGTGTAGGTAAAATTAAATAACCTTCATCTATCCTGTGAGCACTCTAGATCTGACAGCAAAGTCTTTGAAGCTGACATTCTCTTTGACATTACTCTGACTCCAGCAGAATAAAAATACTACTTAGCACTTACCTAGCACTTTTTATCTTCAAAGCACTTTGCAAACATTATAATTAATGCTGACAACAACCTGGTGAGGCTTGTAAGAGTTATCCTCCCCAGGTGGTAACATGGGAGAAACACAGAGAAGTTTCTTATGTAAAAAGAGAGGTGAGGAATAAAAGTTTGGAGTTTCCAGTACCATGTTCTGTACTTTGATCACATCTCTATACAGCATTTTGAATGATGTTTATTGCAACTGTTGCCCCATTACAACATATTTTAATGTTAACTCATGAAAGGTGAAACAAATGGAAATTCACGTACTGAATATGATAAATCCCCTCACATTAGTACTGTGGGTTTATTTTGAAATGTGAATTCATTACTTAGTGATACATACACAGAAATGCAAACAAGACCAAGAGACCTGAGATCACTGTGAACTATTCAAATTTCAATGCATCAGAAATTACTACAATTTCCATTTCTTTTGTGGGCAAGATTTTCTACTCTTTGAAACACTGCTATCATTTCCCTATTGTGCAAATCTGACATTTTGTTTCCTGACTTCACAAGTAATCTTTGCAAAATCCAACAGCACAAAAGGCACAGAGAAGGCAGCTGAAAATCCTTTTCACATTAACTTAATCCCTGAGTGACATAGAGGTGACATGTCTGTTGCAATCGCTACTCTTGAAGGCAAACAGTTGGGAATCTTCTGCAGCAGGAACTCATTTTAGGTATTAAACAGCAGCAGCCCTTGTTCTTCCCCTCCCTGCATTTCAGGACCAAGGCCAGGGAAGGAACTGTGATTTTCCCCTTCTTCAGAGGGCGTTACTGCACCGTTACCGAGCACACCTGCATCTGCACAGGACAGATTGCAGGATGAGAGCCTACAATCAAAATATCGAATTATCTTGAAGATGGCCCATAGCTGGGAAAGCATTAGACTAATATTGCGCCTATTCTGTGGGAACAGAGTTTCTCATCATTATTTTCCTCCCTTTGATGTCCGTATAACTATACATATCAAAAAATTTACATACAACTTCAGCAATGCGGTGGAAATGCATGAACAGTAGCTGCTGCTGAGAATAACTTTGACTGTAAATTACAATACAGACATCTTTCAGGTTTTTGTAGGAATTATATTATTGAACTTCTGTTGATTGTGATTTAGGATCCAACAATAAAAATCATAGAATTTTAGAATGGTTTGGGTTGGAAGGAACATTTGAAGATCAGCTTCTGCAAAGTCTCTGCCATGGTAGGGACATAATTGTCTAGGTCAGGTTGCTCAAGGCCCCATCCAACCTGGCTTTGAATGCTTCTAGTGATGAGATATCCACAATTTCTGTGGACACTCCCTCAGCCACTATATTCACCAGAAAAAAATGTCTTCCTTACTTCCAATCTAAATCCACCTTTTTTTCAGTTATAAATTGTTGCCCTTCTCCTGACAGAAAAGGTCTTGGTAAAGAGTGTCTGTGTTTCTTATAACTCCCTTTAAGTATTGAAAGGTCTCCATGGAGCCTTCTCTTCTTCAGGCTGCAAAAGCCCAACTCTCCCTGACTGTCTTCATAGGAGAGGGGTTCCAGACATCTGATGACTTTTGTCATCAAAAGACCTTCTCTGGAGCTATTCTAACAGGCCCATGTCTTTCTTTACTGCATACCTCATTATTCGTAACATCCCTTGCCAAATTCAACTCCAACTATGCCTTAGATTTCCTAATCCCATTCCCATTCAGGCACTGTCTCAGTATTCCTCACAGGATAAATATCCTTGGTTCCACTGCCTGTACAGAAAGAACAACCATAAAAGGCAGAGGAAAAAGTAAAATTTACAAAATTTCCATGGTTTCAATACATTAAGAATTTCAGTCCTTGGCTTTTAATATACTTCTTCTGAAGTTATTGGTATTACCCACATCTATGAGACACAGAATTTACATGAATAAGTTAATTTCACATGTGATCTGAGTCTATATCCTCTAATTGATAGGATTTCAGACACAATGTAAGCAACAGCTTCTTTCCTAGTTCTTTATATAAAATGCAGAGAAGGAGGAATGCAGTTTTTGAAAGTTGACGGGAAGAGAGAGAACTACCCAAGGTAACAAAACATCCATGACAGGGCTTTTAAACCTTCTGCCTTTTAGGAAACATTAGATCCTTTACGCTGGTTGCCCTTCACTTGGGAGTCACAGCTCTGAGAAATCAGCCAGAGCTCAGTACCTTTTAAAAAACATTAAAGAATTATTCTTTCCTATCAAAGAACAGCCAAAGGAGGAGGAGCAGATGCTGGCACAATTTCATCTAACAGAGCATGAGTAGTCACCCTGAATTCAATTAATTTCTTTCCTTTGCCAGAGAATATTTGAAACAGTTTTGCCTGCCCTTCAGTAACATCTTGGCCAATGTGAGATAGTTTATGACCTCATTGCTGCTCATTTACATTTTTAAGATAATTAAGTATCATTTAGGACAAATAGAAGAATAGTGAGAGTGGCTTTTGGTAGCTAGACCACTTTCCTGGGAGGGGGAGTCCTACATTTTTGACGATGATACTACAAGTTCTTAATAGAAAATTGCAAAGTATTGGTTATGTAATTAATAGATCACTGTAATGGATGTGTTTATTTGGCTAAATGCTGCAATCAGACTTGGGGTGGTGGAACACTAACAGCCTCTTCTCAAGTCTAATTGGCTTAAATAAAGGACTACTCCAATACAGGTACATATTTGTTTATATTATTAGGTAACTACTAGGTTACCTATTATATTATTAACTATATAAAAAGTTATGTTTGATTAATGAGAGAAGATTATGAAAAGGGTAACAAAAATCTGATCAAGGAAAAAACCCTGTAGTCCTGTTTTTTTTGCCTCTTATTGACAGATTGTTGATTATTAGGTGTTCAATATTGGGATACATAAGACTTTTCAAGTCTTTGAGGTTAATATGCCCTGCCCCTTCCCTTCCCTTTTCTTTTTTTTTTTTTTTCCCTTCTTATTTACAAGAGCTTGCAAGCCCACCACCTGGAACTGGGGGGGAAAAAAACCAAACAAAACCATGCCACAAAGAATCAAAACCTGAAGCTTTTGACAAGCTTAGGTGATGATACATTTCCTTTCCTTAAAGACGCCTGAAACTAATCAAACTCAAAATATAACATATTTCCCTAAATTAGATATCCTTATACCCAGCCACAGATTGGGTTCTCATCTGAAAATCAATTATTAGAATAAAATAATGCTAAGGTGGTTGTTTGACTCCCACAGCTCAGACTACCTTACATAAAGCCTAACTGATAACTAAAGAGAGGGATACCAGACATTTGTTGGTTCTGTATTTTTAATGTTCTATTTTTATCTTCAAGTCTGTGTTTAACCTTGTGCACTGTTGTAAATAAAACTTTATATATAAATAAAAGAAGAGCTTTTATCCACTGGAGGAAATTAATACTTCTTCAAGGTACTGCATATTTGGTTACTTTTCTGTATGAAGCACATATCTAGTGATCTTCTTTGCTTTATGGTTTGTACATAAATGATGGATTTTTCAGATAACGTAGGGAATTTGTCCTAAAAATAGTAAAGAAACTACATTTATATCACATATTGCTTGCTTCTACTTTTGTAAGTCCTTGCAAACATATACCACCCCCTCCATGCTTAGGCAGAATCCCACAGGAGGACATATATGCTTCCATACCATAATCACAGGCACACAGTGAGACAGAGGTAGACAAAAAGAAAAGAAGCAGAATCTGTTACATAGAAAGTTGAAGACCCATTGTGTAGTGGAAAACTAGTAGCAGAGATCTGGTTATAAGCAGCTGCATTTCAGTGCTTTCATTTCAACTATTTGCATGCAAAAGTAGTACACCATTAGCATAACTACTCTGCAATATGGCATAATTGCTGGAGCAATACAAAACTCATATATTCTGAAAACATTTGTGTGCACAATTTCTAAAATAATGTCAAAGGAAAAAAGAGAGCAAAACCAACAACAAAAGATTTAAAACATTTTCTGAAAGAGGAGGGTTAAAAATTTGATATCAGCAAAGTTTTAATCTCTAGCTACCTCTCTTATTTTTATCAACATACTCTATGCACAGAAGAAACTATTGAAGAGCTGAATACTGTAAGAACAATTTCAAAGTAGGAGTGTATATCATATTAACAATTGTTATTTATCTATCTCAGAAACTATTTCAGTAAATGCAGAGATTTTCCTGTGATGAAAAAAATATAAAAGATAGCAACTTTTTCAAAGTACCTAGCTATTTCTCCAGCATCAGGGGATACTAGCACATATAAAGCCTTTGGGTCTGTATTGTATTCCTTTTAGAAAAGACAGCTGGGAGTAAAGAAAGGAGCTATGCTGCCATAATTCTTCAAAAATCCCTAGCTCTAGGCCTTTAAGAGGAAGTCAGCTATAATTTAGAAGTCTTCAGGTTACTTTCAAGAATATTGAAAGCAAACTAGCTGCTGGCCTGTGTCAAGCAAAGTAAAAAATTCATTTTTGCTTTACTGATGTTCTTCAATATCAGAAAGCTGGAAAGATTCAGTTACATTTTTCTATAACTGATAGACCAGAGCAAAGCTGAAGTTTATTGTCTTCTTTCTGTATTCAGACATCTCTCATGTCTCGAGTGTTTTACCAACTCTTCTACCAGTCTGCTTCTGGAAAGTTGTTTATTTCTGATAATAAAATATCAATGAAGGTTTTAAAGGAATAAATGTGATGGACCCCTCAGTATATCAGTGCAGATGTAGGGTAAATGCTGCCAAGACCTCTCTTAGATTCTTGTGGGTGAGTCTGTATTTCTTAATAAATCTGCCAGTCTCCCTTCATCTTCCTGGGTATAAATGCTATTTCATATTTGAAGGTATCATAGATAAAATAGCACAGTACTTTCAAGAATGAAAGAGCTGTGCAGCATAGCTAGAGTTGTTAATTCCCCATTACACTGAGCCTGTATCATACAGGCACACACATAAATTGATGACTGAATAGGTGAAGCATCAATATGAAGCAAATTAATCGGGTCCATCACTTTCTCCATCTGGATACTACAAATGTAAAAGGAGAAATCTGCCTTCCTTCATCAAAACAACAGCCTTACCAATAATAACCTAAGGGGGAAAAAAAAATCCCACGATAAAAAAGACAATAAACAATTATAATAAACAGCTTGTTCTGTTAAAGGTGGGGAATCTAAGGCTACTTCAAACTAATGAAATTCTGCAGTTAGTAAAACTGAACTTCAGATAAAGAGCATAATAATACAACAAATCAACGAAACAGTGCTCATACAGCATTATCTAATCCAACATGGGTACATATAATCAGCAGTTCAGACTGTGCCTAGTTAAGGTGATGCAAACCACACTGGCTTAAAAATTGAAATGCTGGTATAGCCCTTGTTTAAAAAGTAAATTCCATTTGGAAGGGAATATGTGCTGCTTTTGCTTCCTGCTGACAAGCAGCAAGAGGGCTATTCCAGCACAATGCTGCAATAGAACCAACCAGCTTAGCTGAAACATCCTGCAGCTAAATTATGAGTTTTCTTCTGGCATATGGGAAGGTCTAAGGCTTCAAGGAATGGTACCCACACTGACAAGGTTTTACTACGAGTTGGTTTTATTTATATCATAGGTTCCAGGGACAGTTGACTCAGTATTAAAGAAGAAATCATGGCATCGTTTTACTGCTCAGAAGCCCTTTCTTATTAGAAGGCACATGAGGCAATTTTGAAATGTGTAGTACTTCGTTTCTCTGCAATGGCAGCACTGCCTTCTGCAGACGCAGCCTTGCTACATGGTCCTAATTGCAAGGGAACAGCAATTAATTTACTTCAACAAACTCAAGGAAAATCCAGCTGGACATGCTTTAAAAAACACAGGAGTCAGGGCCTTAGGTGTTTTTCAGCTCTTCAGCTGTTTTGTATGTGCACATACCAGGCTGTATTTTAGCTGATACAAGCAAGCAGAACCCCTTGCAAGCATAGGTCACATCCCACAGTGGTGGCTGTATTTGTGTCTGTGCCCCACTCACACCCTTCACCTCAGTCACTGCAGGTTTGCAGCCTGCAGCAGCAACCCAGGCTATCCAGATTTTCATTTCAACTGGTTAGTAAGCATCAGCACATTTCAACTGGTTCGTACACATCAGCACAGCTGAGAGTAGACTGGGCCACAGGTGCTGTACAGGAGAATTTGTCTACTTTGCAGTATGGTTGGAGCCAAAATGCTTGGCTGAATCCCATTTAGTGATTTGATAAACATTGCTTCAATTATGGCATCCATTGCCTGCTTTAGAATGGCTTCAAGTCCCTACAGGAGACTAGATGTCCAACAACTGGGCACACATACTAGCCCCAAAGCAGCCTGTTTTCTCCCATTTTGACTGGAACCTTGAATCTGTAGTTAGTGAGAAACCAGTGATGAAAGATTAGACACATTGTTTTCTTAGTGTGGCTAATATTCTTTTTCTAGCAATAAACTAATCTGATGTTATCCATCTGGACCATATAGACTGTTGTTCATTATAGTAAGATAAACTCACTATAAAGTCTATCTGCTGACAGCCTACAAAGTTTTATACCCATACAAGGTACGGCCCCTTCAACACACAAAAACTTTTCTGAGAACTTCCTTATAAATCCCAAACTACATTACCTCTCCACACGGGCAGGCCACATAACTTATCCATAACTTGTCCATATGAAATTCCTCAGTGTGCCCTTTTGGAGCAACCTCCAAGACTATCTTAAATTTATCCTTTATGCTTCAAGGTACTCCAAGCAAATATCCTTAACCATTGCTTTTAGATATAGCAGAATCAGCTTTCAATGAATGACTGATCCATATAGTAGCACAGGGCTCCCATGAAAACCTTGTTAAATTATTTGTATGTGGGGAATGAATTAATGTATGAGGAATACCAAATAGTCACAAGTAATATGCCTTATAAAAATATTAAAAAAATACATGCTATAAAATATTTTCTGTAGCATGATTTTAAGCATCTTGTATATGTGCAAATATAAGAGAGACAAGGAAGACAGTATCAAATCCATCAACTTAATTGTAGTAATAAAAGTCCTCAAAAAAACCCCAGATTTTTGACATTTCAGGTCTTACCATCTCAAAACACACAAAAAGAAGATATAATGATTCTAAAATAACATTTGCCATGTTTGAAACATCTGTTCTAGTCTGCATGTATAATTCTCCTATGTTTTCATAATTTCCTTCTATCTTATCACATATTACTCAAAACAATATAAAAACAGAAGTTGTCTGAGTTTTCAGGGCAATGGGAAGGAGGAAGAGACATGCAGATATCTCCATGTCCATGCATAGAAATTAAAACATGTTACAGACAGCAATGTTTATCACTTCAGTATTTTTTTGTATTGTCCTTGCTATCAACTCAAAACCATTTCAGTCCTTCCACTCCATCTAAAAACATTTCTTATGATCCTGCTGAAAACTCACATATAGGTTATATTTAAATCACAACAACAGGAACAAAAAATTAATCAAAAGACACACCTTCAGATGTTACCATTGTGTTTCAAAGAACTTTTCTGCGACAAAAGGTATTAAATTTCCATAATAACATATTCTACTCTGATCATAATTCAGGGAGGGAAGATGATATTTTTGAAAGGTGTTTGAAAGACATTTGTGGGCTCATTTTGAGGTTATTTCTTTATAGAAAATTAATAGATATCCTGCAATACTTTTGTATGTAAGGTAAATGATTGGATTATTCTGTGAAGATAGTGGGTCTTCTTTATATAAGAACATTGTATAATCCAAAGCAGAAAATATGACAAGAAAAAAAACATCCCTACAATTAGAAAGAGTGCTATAAGCAAAATAGCTAATTAAGAAAATCCTTTGATTTCATCTCAGCTGTACTACTTTATACAACTAATTATACCCTGATATACAAGGGTAGATCAGGAATTTTAGGCAGCTACCCTATTCCAGGTATGACAAGAGACAGGTGCAATAGTCATAGTGCTGGGTACATTATAATATTTATTTTTATACCTGATTTAGTGATATCTTTTAAGGGGAATCCCCCCAATAAAACTACACTTGTTCAAGATACATCCTCTCAAAAATACTAAATCTCTAATTTATGAAGGTTAAACATAGAAATTGGCAACCCCTGTCAGTGTACCAGACACTCCCATTGCACATAATAGTTGCATGCTTATTTTATAATCAAAAAGTCTGATTTCAAAAGTAAGAAGCAGAGTAAAATCACTAGCAGCAGAACAGACTTACTTACTAAAATGAAAATTTATTTAAAGCTGCAGCAAAAATCTCCCAATTAATGTCACAGTATATTTACACAAGTTTATTTTGCATTAGAGATGAATTAAAAATTTTCATGTTCATTCTTGTATGGGTGCATGCTTGCATGTGTGATGCATTTTAGACAACCTGGATAGCTGAGATAATTGTCTATATACTGCAACTTGTATTCTGGTAAACCCAGCCATGACATCAGCTACATGTGTCTTTAGTGTCTTAGTTAGGAGGCTTTTATGGTAAAAGATACCTCGGTCACTCACTTAAAACAAGTGAAAAGCATTAATTATTTTACTCAGAGATTTTGCAATGGCATTGTAAAATATTTATGGCAGTATTTTTTCTGCATTCTAGAATAAAGGTAAATCCCAGTGTGACTTGTTTGGCCAATCAAGACTAGGAAACAGTCAGAACCAGATGAAAGGTAGCGTTAACTATTAATCACGAAAAAGAAATGCTTCCTTGGACAATGAACCACTCAAAAAACAAACAGAAATCAATTTACTTTCAGATATTCCTAAGAGACAAAATAGACGAATTTGTTTGATAAATTATTCATCATAGCTTATTCACACAATTTTAATTATGATATTCTTTCCATAATAATCTAAACACAGAGAAACTCGGGGGACTCAAAGTTTCAAGACCATCGATTGTAGGAAACAGAGCTTTCACCTTTATATTGACTGTATATGTGGAGACTGGATTCAATGAGTAAAAGCTGGCATCACATGTAGTCTTTACAGTTCATGGAAAAAGAGCAAGTGATGATGAAAAGGAAATAGCGAGCCAGGGATATCTCCCGAAGAGCTGCTGGGTGAATTCAGAGGCAATTAAAAGTATTCAGCCCTTTACAAGGTATAGCCCCAAGGGCTGTAACAGGAGCAATGACAAATGGCTGCTTCAGTGAGCAGGACTGAGGAGATGAGGACAAGCCCAGGCTTCTGCACACTGCAGTGTGCCCTGCTGCTTAGAGAGTAAACGGGGATACAGTGACTTCTCTGCCATTGTCATGCTGTCCTTGTGTGGTGAAAAAACTGAGTTTTCAAGAGTTGAAGGGGCTATGCTCTTCACAGGGAATGAATGAAAATCCTTTCCCTCTTAAGAGAAAAAACCTCAGCACCAGCCTCACATCATTTGCCATCCATCTTGCAAATTTTGGCACAAGGCACTAGTCTTAACTGAGTTAAAAATAATAATAAAAACACAGCAGGAAAAGTGCAAACTGTTGAGACCATCAAACCCAGATCACTGCATGTCTTTTATACTTTCTGTAATGAGATTTTCTCCCTTGCTTTAAAGACTGATCCAAAACTTGAGCACTAAAACAGCTGACAGGAAGTGAGAGGACAGAGAAGTTAAACTCCGAAAGAGCATAGTTAAACTTCTTTTTATTCTTTTATGCATTAGGATGCAGATTAGAAAAATGATGGTATGAGATCATATTCTGAGAACAACAACACAAAAAAATCACTAGCACCACCTATTTTCAAGTGCTCACTTTTCTTGCAGAAGATTTTCTTTCACTTTTAGTTAGCTGGCTATTCTGGGAGTGAGATTACTTGACCAAAAAATCTCTCCCCTCCCCCGCCAAAACCCCCAAACCAACAACCACCACTAACAAACCCCATACTATTCCAGAAAAAAAAGAACCAAACAAAACCAACCTCGATTACAAAAGCAACAGTACTTTCTGTGTGATTTTAGTGTGTGAACATGATTTTTCTCATTATATTTGGCAAGAGTGTATGAGAGTGAAAAATGTGTCTATAAACATGGAAAAATCCGAGGGCTGGGTATTCCAAATGTTACAGATAGAAATTTGTTGTCTACATTTATATATATATGCATTTATATACATTATATACATCTATATATACAGGTTTATATGCATCATATATATATACACACATTTTATATATATATACTCTGACCCTACCTGCACCATACAGCCACCCTCAGAAAAATCCACTTTTCTACATTCCAGAAGAGGCTGAGGCAATAACAAAGCCTCATCTCTGAAATTTTAAGATAAGTTTATTTTTCTTGTTCTATACTTCAAAGGAGCCCCTCTTTCCCAGAGCACTGCCATGAAGTACTTATGTGGAACACAGGTTAGTCAGATTCAAATGCAGTACAAATTATGCAAATTAGAATAGGATAAACAAGAAAGTATTGCAGAGGCATCTGAGTTCTGTAAATTTTGGAAGATATAGGATATAATCCAAATGCAAAGAGGGAAGGAGATTGATTTATCCAACCAATTACCTTTTTCTTCCTAAAGGAAGTTCTCGCAAATAAAAGTTTTCTATTTTAAGTAGGTTTTGGCAAGACAGCAATGCTAACTCAGAATCAAATAAGATATGACTCTCAGAAAATACTGAAGGAAACAGATAGAATGAAGCCTCTTCTGTGCTAAAGCTCTTCTGTTGAACTCTCTCCACATACATTCAATTTGATTAAAGCTGCTGGCACTATGTGGCCGGAGAGGTCACAGAGTGCGATGGCCATGCCGTGTCCTGCCCCAAGTGTTCTATAACCCAGTAATGTCTCTATGCCAGAAGAGACATGAGATGGCTGTGGTGGGTACCATGGTGCCTCAGCCTTAGCAATGCTAGGGGCCTGCTGTTTGCAGCACTGCACCTTTCCTTTCCACCCAAGATGTGCTGGTAGTGCCTCCCAGAATCTGTGTAACACAGCTGTCAGGCTGCCAAAACAGCCTTTGAACTCTCCCAAAAATTTCAGGCATTTCAAGCAGATTTTGTTGTCATATAATTCCTCCCACTCCCCCCTCAAAAAACCCAACCCTCAACCTTAGAATTTCCAAGCCATTTTCTGTTGCTGAGTTCATCTTTACCCATGATTAAATGCAAAGCTTTCTTTTCTTTTTTTTTTTTTTTTTTGAAAGAGAGCTTCAAAAGGAGATGTAAATAGTGTCAGTCCCTCAGGATGAGATAGTACAAGCCTTTTCCAATTATACATCCAGCATATTCTTTGCAGAGTATGTTTTATTCTAGATCTTCTGGAAGTAGTCTTTCAGATGGAATAATCTTTTCAAAATAGAAATCTCATCTCACTTTTCACTATACTAAGTTGCTGCCTTTTCAGCTCAGGTCCAGACAATTACTCTATTATTGCCCCAAACACAACAGCCATAATTGGGTGGCTAAGATCTTTTATAACCTGGACTAGAGGCATGTTAAAAACCTTCACCAGCTATCTTCTTTCTGCTCTAGTGAAAAAGTTAAATTATGATTTGCATTTGGAGATGACCTGCCTGGGTTACAGAATGCTGCTGTCACCCAGACAATATGTTGATCCTATTCTTGGCTCTTCTCTTGCCTCTTCAGCAAAGGCAAAATTTGATTCCTTAAAAGCCAGCTGCAGTAGCATTATCGTGTTGATGAGGGCTGTCAAGGGAGATGGAGATGCTCCTGAAGGTGAAATATCTACCTCCTCCAGTTGAGGAAGCACAAACACCATTTTTTGAGGTCTTCGTTAGCTGCCTACTACTTGCAAGGGCACATTATTCCCTAAGTACCGTACAATTAAGACAACTCTAGGGACAATTCTTTTCATTCTCCTGTGCACCTTAGAGTAACTGTCTCCTGCTGTGTAAACTTCTGCCTGCCCAAGTGCTGGTGAACAGGCCAGTGAATGTAGGAGCTGAAGACAAATAATGCACTTAGAAAGGGAAAATATTTTAAACTGTCCTTCACAGCACTGCAGGGTGGTGCAAAGACAAAGACTCCAAGTTTACAAAGACCTAAGCTATTTTTATTCTTTTCAAAAGCAAGTATAGAGGAGCTAAAAAAAAATTAAAAAGTCTATCACTGCCATGCAGAAGATCTAAGCTCTCCAATGTCCTGATTTACTACCTTACTTTAATATTTCTTGGGAAGGGCTCTGTAGTACAAAGGAAGATGAATGTCTAGCACAATAAGATGTTAAAATCACTGCAACACTGAGTTTTTCTTATCTAATTTATTTATTTCTCTTTTTTCCAGATCTCTGACTTTGCCACACTTAAAAGTACTTTTGCTATAAATAAAAAACTAATCAGAAGATATTTGTTATACTTTAATTGCCCTCTGATCTCTGCTGATTAAGACATGGCTACTGAACTGAGAAATAATTGAATGAGTACTAACACCTCAGTTGCTAGGGGTCTCTACTGAACTGCATGGAAGACAAGAAGTGTATAATAAATTTTGCTAGCATAATTTATATCTTAAACTCTCTGTAATTGTATTGTCATTGATATAATACAATTTGTGTTTCAAATGCTATATCAAATGTAGTGCTCTTTCATGGGCAATTGCTACATGACTGCATGGCCACATAGAAATAAATAATCTGTTTTCAGCCTTCCTGAGGAGAAACAAGTACTTCTGCAGAGTGAATTATATGAATGAAGTGATTGCACAGACATCTACTAAACTTGTTTACAAGAACTCCAGTCCTAAGTGACAAGTCAGGCTTGAGACCAAACCCATCACTGCTTTTGAAAGCTGCTATTAAAGTCTGTGCAGTTCAGTGCAGTCACATTAAAGCCTTTAAAGTATTACTAAAGTCATTGAACTGACAGTAGACTAAGTCAAACTCATCTGCTCCCAGGTTTACCAACGAGATGTGAGTAATTCCTGAAGCAAAAACATATCATTCACCAGGAAAATAAACCCAACCATTTCCTTAAATTTCTAGAGGTTTCACATTCATTGCATGTTCTGTATAAATACAAAGTTCCTTTTTCCATTTACACTCACATTATCCACATGGATAAGGTTAAAACTTCAATGCATTCGATTTTTTTTTAATAGGGATTGGTGGACAGGCTTTTCTCTTTTCCTTTTCAGTAACATTTACAAGATAATAATAGACTGTGGATTTTATATGCATGTGTATGTCGACAGATATTTCAACAGTGCATTGACAATTATTTCATGGTGTAAGCCAGGGAGATGTATGTTTTAGAGATATTAGGAAAGCTGGCCTATTGAATAGCAATGAAATAGCATCACATGTTGGCATTACTAAGCTGCAAAGTTTTTCTGCGACAGATGTTTATGGATCTGTGCTTGTGAAAGTGAGAAAAATATGTTTTCAGGCTTAGATTTTTTTTCCAGAAGTAACCTTTTCTTGCAGAAAGAACAAATAATCTTTGGGGAAAATATGTTTTTCTGTCAAAAACTGTTCTTTTTAAATTGTGACGGGATCACATGTGAAAGGCCCATAAAGCTTAACATTCTCGTAATATAATGTAAAATAATTCCTATACATAATAGCACTAAATAAGCCAAATGCATAATTATTTTAGACAGCAGAAATATCTGAGGATCAAAGACCACTGTAGTACAGCATTCCCAGATGACTGACTGCTTAGCCAGTCCTTGGAAGGTAAACCTTACTGAACTTGATCTGGAGGTCACAATTAGATCACAGTTTTTTCATGAATCTAGGTAGATCTTTGCATCGTAACAAAACAAAAACACTGATTCTACTGTATTTTTTCATTCCACTGTCAACAGTCTTTCTTTTTCTCTTTATTCACAAAACACAGTATTTCAGAAGAATTATTGCTTTAGGGCTTATTATTTACAGTAGGTTTTCTTTTTTAAGAAAAGGAATTTCTTCCAATTAAGCTCAACAGTCATACATTTCCCTCCCAGCTTTCTGACCACACTTCACAACTGTGTAATCAGTCTTTCAGAGTAGCAGTAAATTCCATGTTCTCTTAGAGGAAAAAAAAAAAAAGTGTAGGGTATGCAAAGCAGATAGAAAATATATTTTTCTTTAATCACAGCAAAATTTCGTAGAAAGCATGGCTGAAGATATACTTCACTTATCTGGATATACTGATTTCCCTCACCTTCATTTTTTAAAATGTTAACATACTGGCGCAACTTTTCACTCAGTCTGATGACAGCAGAGTTTCAGACATAAAATTAATTTTGGTTTCAGACGTAAATTTCAGTTATACTGAAAATATCACCTTGTTACAAAGGCAGGATCAGAGCTGGTGTTCAGCACAGGCAAAGACTAGAGCTGTTCAGTGGATTTCCTCCTCCCATAGGCCCTCAAAGATCAGTCATAGTTTGGTTTGTGTTGAAAATGACCCTCAAAGGTCATCTAGTCCAATCTCCCTGCAAAGAGCAGCCACATCTTCAAGCAAATTAGGCTACTTAAATCCCCATCCAACCTGACCTTGAATATTTTCAAGGACATCCACCACCTTTCTGGGCAGCATTTCACCACCCTTATTGTAAAAAATATCTTACTTCTATGTAATCTGATTGAATACCCTTTTAAGTTAAAACAATTACCCCTTGCCCTATCAGAACGAGGGGTAGTTGTAAGAACAGACCCTGCTGAAAAGTCGCTTCCCATCTTTCTTGTATGCCTCTTTTCAATACTGGAATGTCTCCCTGGAGCCTTTCCTTCCCCAGGCTGAACAATCCCAACTCTCTCAGCCTGTCCTCCCAGAAGAAATGTTCCATCTTCCTCTGGACTACAGTTCTACGACCTTTCTCTAACAGAGACCTCAAAGCAGGTTGCAGCACTCCAGGTGGGCTCTCACTAGAGTGATGCCACGGAGCCGAATCTTCTCCCTCACTCTGCTGGCCATGCTGTTCTGGATGTGGCCCAGGATACAGTTGGATTTCTGGACTGCAAGTGCACACTGACTGATCAGGTCCACCAGCACCCCCAAGTCCTTCTTGTCAGGGCTGCTCTCAATCTTTTCATCCCCCAGCCTGTTGATATTGGAGGTCCCCTTGACTCAGGTGCAGCCCCTTGTACTTGGTCTTGTTGAACCTCATGAGGTTCATGTGTGCTCACTTCTTGAGCTTTTCCAAGTCCCTCTGGATGGCATCCCATCATTCAGGTGTGTCAGCTGCACCACTCAGTTCGAGGTCACCTGAAAACTTCCTGAGGGTGCGCTCAACCACTGTCTATGCCACTGATGCTGATATTAATTAATCAGTACTGGTCCTAGTATGGAGCCCTGCAGAGAACCTCTTGTCACTGATCATCAGGTCATTAAGGCATTGATTACTGCCCTCTGGTTGCACCATTCAGACAATTCCTATGATGTCATATCTCAGCTTCTTCTCCTCTCCTTCCTTAACCCAACACTCTCCTCATCCTCTCGTTCTAGTTCATCTTTGTGGTGTGGTTCAAGAGTGTTGTCAACCATAATCCTAATTTCTGCATCCTAATACTGACATGATGTGTATTGCTTTTTAGATCCTGCAGAGAACAGGGAATTCTCCCCTCTTGCCTATGCCCAACCACTAAGTGATCACGTTCCAGAACACAACGAGCTTAATTTCCTTGGAGTCTGTGAGGAACTGGAGAAAGTCCCTTAAACATCCACCAAGAGCCACGCCAAGCATCACTGATCTTTGCAAATTGATTGTCACTGAGATCTTCCAAACTATTACACGGGGAAGATACTAAGCAGCTGTGAAAAACCTGAGTTTTGAAGAAACAGGATATGTTACCTCTCAAAATTCAGATCAGTCAAGAACTGCCATCTATGGTTTAAGCTATTTCTGTGGATTAGATCATAGATCATATGATCTATGCTTAGAAAATGTGTTTACTTTATTTTTTAGGGGGCTTATATAGGTATGATCTTAATGATTCAAAATATTTTAACTTTCTCAAGTATTGAGGTTACATTTAATTCCACGTCAAAGTCACTGAAACAAGAATTTCTTAAATATGATATTAATTCACAGTTTAGGTTAAGTTGCTATGGAATTCCAGGAGTGTAAGGCTCATTCAAGAGGTGCTTTGTGCTTTGTAATACTGGGCTGCAATTTTTTAAAGGCATGAATACAAGTCAGATGTGGATCTTTTGTTGAATTTCAACATGATATTAATACTTAATTTTCATTCCCTTTTCGCAGGGTAGAGATTGAACAAAAATATTAAACTTTAGCAGTAAGACCAGTAGAAACCACAGGGTAACATTCATCTCTCCTTGGAGAAGGTTTTGCATATCTAAAGGCCTTGAGTCAGGTGGGTACTTGGAAAATCCTAATATGTGTAGCTCATTACTGGTTATTTTGCTGCATCAAGGCACTAACATGAAAGTGGTTTTGTTTTTAGGGATTATAAATAGAAAAATGAAAAAAACCTACTCATTTTGTATACAAAGAGAAAAAAAGCACTTATACTATTCCTGACACAAGTACAATTTGTTGCTGTACAGAAAGTAGCAATATAAATTCTACAGTAATGGTTTTGTCATGGGAAAAGCAATTTGGAAAAGAGGAACCTATCATTACCTTAAGCAGTATAGTTTCCTTTATAGCCATGTATACTTTTAGAAATACAATATTGATATTTAAAATTAGAGAAATATTAAGAGGAAATCTACAAATAATAGATAGAAACAGTGATTTTGCAATATATACTCAAGCTGAAAACATACATAGAAATTTTAAAAGCCAATTAGCAAAATGTGTTAATGGATCAGAAACAAGAAACATTATTTTAGTTAGATTCATAAGCTTAAATATGTGCAAAATGGTGTTTGGAGACTTCTTTCTGCTTGTTTTCAGTTGTCAAATAACTACCTGTAATATTTGAGATCACATTTAAAGCACATATTATCCCTTGAAACTCCTTGGGGCCCTTTAACATGATAGTTTCCCAAGCATATGTGACTTTTTTTGTGAAAAAATCTTTGTGAATATGCAATATGTGTTTAGCAAGGTACTCCAATGCTACAGATCAATTCAGACTTTTAGTAGTCTCTATAAGATCTATCCAAATTCCAGATCTATAGCCATATTTTTAATCCAGCATTAACAAGAGATCTTTAGCAATTCCAAGTGCTAAGGCTGCCAGCTTTCCTTAAAAACAACACTGTCTTTTATATGAGATGATACTGCTTTTCCTGTGAACAAACAAAAAAACCCCATGAAACACAATTTTACACACATTTAAACTTATGAATCTAACCAAAGTCACGTGTCTTGTTTCTAATACATTATGTTAAGACATCTTGTTAAATTGCTTTTTCATTTCTATGTTTGTGTTTTGAGTCACAGGATGCTTTGAAAACTGTTGACTTGATAATGACTGGGACTGCGTGGGCAGTGTGACAGACAGCTATTAGGAATTCAGTAATAGCTCACATGCAGCTCTGGATATTAGAAATGGATTTTCTCACATCACAGTTCGTCTTCCATTGATCAGATATCTAGAAGGAAAAAATGAACGGAAGGAAGCTTGAATAGTTTTCTTAGCTCAGCAGTGGGGACTGGCCTCACACTTTGTCTTTGCAGATACCAAGCAATTTACTGAATCTAGAGAGAAGCTACAGAGCTCTGTAATGAAATCAGCACTGTGGGACAGGTTTTCTGTGGTTTATTCCACAGGGGTTGGATGAGTTCTGTATGCTTTTGCTGCCACCAAATCTCCAAGTTTCCTTTATTTTCCCTGAAAGATACAGCGTTCCCCAGTTCCATCTCAGAGACCTTTGAGATTGGCTTATTTATTGTTTTCTTGAAGTAGATAGAACATTGAAACCAACAGTACAAGCATTGCTTTGTTAGAAAGTATTAAAACAAGCTCCAATAGGAAACAAAAAACACCTTTCAGATATTGAAAATAGGGAGTTAACGAGATCCACAGAGCTTTGGAAAAGGGGTTAATCATATCAAGGGAGACAGGAGGGCACTGTAAGCATTGGGTCACATCTACAGTTCCTTAAAAAGTTTTGAAAGACGTGGAGAGAACCTTCTGCCTTCATTCTCTTTCCCATCATCAAGGAAATACATCTTCTCCCCTCTATAGCATACCCTGAGTTGCCTGATGCTGAGGCCCGATGGGATGATATGGAACTTATTTCCAGGAGCTCCTTATCTCTTAAAATATCCCCTGCTATCTATTTCCCAAATGTGAAGGGAGATACTAACTACTATGAGCCCTGCTGCCAGAGATTTCAAGAGAGTGAGAGTGACACTTCAGGAAGGGTTTGCTCAATTTGAGCATGTCATGAGGCCAAATGAACTGTGGAAAACACAATACAGCAGCCACATCACAGCACCGACTTTTTAACAATAGTCGCAGGACTTCAGGTCAAATGTCATCTACTCACTTGTGCTTTCATGTAGCCTTCTGCAGTATTTTGCAGTTTATCAGATACAAAACAAGAGCTAAAAAAAAAGGGGCTCTTCTCATCTTGAGGGATGAGAAATGTTAAGGTGAAAACTTTAAAATGCCTAATATCAATTTAAAGTGGTTATCTAGGGCCTGACAAAAATTAAATGCTTGTCGTGTAGACAATGGTATTTAATAGGAAATGCTAACTTTTTTTAACATGGGAGAGAGAGATAATCTAGTGATTTTAGTCTGCTATTTTCTTTGAAGACTGAAAATATATAGAAAAAAAATAAGAGAAAATCAGTGGAGAATTCTTCAACAAAATGTGTTATCTAGCAAGAATGTAAGCTGGAACAGTTAACATGTCAGTTATCTGTTTTCTTGATTATATCCTGCCAGACAAAGAAGAACAGCCCAATGACTATACCAGATTTCTCTAAAGTTTCCACTGTTGCCCTATGAAACAGTTCCAGGACCTGCCACGATGCTCTGGCATCTTATTACATATCTTGATATGATTTAACCTGAAAATTCTTAGCCAATGTAAGAAAATTTAGTTATGACCATTTTACTTTTTCATCAATTCATGTATTTGTGGGAGGTTTAATGTACAGAATTCTGAATACCATTGTTTGTTTGTGCATCAAGTCACAGTGCATTTAGGATCCTTGCACACTTACATGACCTTAGCTTAGGACTTTCTACATGCTTAGTACTCTAATTTCTTTCAGAGCACTAAAAATTGATTTAAGTCTCAAGAGCTCCTTAACAATTAATAGCATATTAAGTCACCTAAAACTATTATGATGCGATTTTGGTTGGTTTTGTTTTTTTTTTTTTTTTTTTAATCAGTATGCTGTAGTTTCCCATTTTAGACATACCTAGTTGATTAAATTATTTATGGCACTTAAGGTTTTTTTCTTGGCTTGGAATTATTATGGTTATATGTCCTATAATTTAAACCAGTTATTATGATCTGGGCAAGTCCAGGGGGAAAAAAAGAAAAAGAAGAAGAAAAAAAAAAAGCTCTACTATGTTGAGTCCAAAGAATTTTGCCATGTATTCCATTTTACAGTAGGTTTTTATCCTAGAAATGTTACAATGCCATTTTTAATTAGAATATTACAAGAATCCTTACCCATGCTTTTATTATAAAACTTACCATTCACTGTAATTTCCTCTCAGATGGGCTGCCAAATTCAGCTTGATAAAAATGGCACCAGAAAATTCTGCTACAAGAAGCATTATTTTTTTTAACACAGTCTGTATAGTATTTATACGTTGTTACATTCATAGATTTTTTTCATATAGGTTCAATAGCTGCAAATCCTTATTAAACTTTAGGGTAAATATGAGATCATTTTTGTCTCCATTCATGCTTTCTATCAGAAATCCCTGTCGACTCCTTCTTCAAGATGGCAGTTTTACAATGAAGTAAACATTTAAGAGTGAAACAGAAATATGTATTTTGTCACATAATTTCTTGTCCTTCAGTTATGTTCATGCATCCCTATGGTAGGAGAAGAAGTCGCCATTATGCAACATGGGAACGAATCTACATTTAAAGAGTATTTTTCCTTTTTAGCCCACACTTGTTCTCTCCTTCAGATCATATTACAGCCCCACAAACACTTCCACCTTGGGAATGAAGGGCACAGCACCGGGACAGAAATGATCACCTGAGAAGGAAGATTAAATGAATATCCACAAACTCTGTCATGGAGGAACTGGCTTGCTCATGTTCAGTAACAGATAAAAAAAATTTAAAACTCACAGCTAATCCCCCTTCTTCTTTCCAAGAGGGAGATGAAAGAAAGGGAAAACAGATTTGTTAGAAATGGCAGCTATTTCACTTAGGATACCATCTGACAAGTTCAAACACTGAGACAACAGCAGAACAAAAACCTAAAGGAAATAGTGTTGCAAGCATTCCAGCCCTGTGCTTCTCATTAAGTAACCTGTTTCCCTATGTACTCAGAACTTCAAACATGTCTTTGTTCTCAACATTTGCTTTCAAGATTTATAGGCAACCTCACTGTGTCTGACATAAATACTTTTGCACACATTATGCTTGCAAAACCTCATAATGGGCATGCAAATTGATATTTATTCACTCAAAGACAGTAACTACAAATAACTACTCCTGCTTCCATTGAGAGTAGCTGTGATACACTGGTGTATTCATCAAAATCTTCTTTCAAACAAGCAGTTTTCATCAGGGAAGAGGTACAGGTGCTTTTTCCCCAAGCTGTGGTCAGCAGGGAACAGGTATAGGGGCTTTTTTTTGCTGCCTTTTGGTTGGTTGGTTTTGTGGTTTTTTTTTAATTTGCTTAGGGGTTTTTTTAAGCATTAGTAGGAATACCCACGAAAGAGCTCTAGGGGCTGTGCAGCAATAATTGCTGGAGCTGGCTGACCTCCACTGGGGGGACGAGAAACAGAGAATGGACAGCAACAACCCTTCCAGCACCTTCAGGTGAACTGCTTGTTTGCACGGTCATTAAAATGCAATTATGTACGGTTTTACTTTCACAGAATCACATTCTAGAGACAATGAGATTCTTGCCCTAGCAACCACAGAAGCTGGATCAAGTGCTCTGCCTCCTTTCTCTACACCCACAAACTTGCCACAGGAATTATCATCAGGTTTATGGAGATTAATTTAAGATTGCAAAGCTCTGATAATTAATTCTATAGCAAACAAACACAAAATGCTTTTAACCACCAGGCCTTTAGCCAAGAACAGTAACAAAAGTCATTATTTCCTCCCACTACCTTAAAAGAAAAAAAATCCAAAAAATCCACCATTTTCTGATGCTGTTACAGCTTTCCTTCTAAATAAATATAACGTTATATTCTATATAAATATTATATTATATTCTATATAAATATAACACTATCTTTCTCTCATAAGGATAGTGTATGATTTTTTTTAACTTTATAAACAAGAACATACCAATTATCTGCACTGTTATTAGTCAGATGAAGAAAACAATTGTAAAATTAATTATATTGTGCTCAAAGAGAAAAATCACAACTAAATTTAACAAGCAGGAACTTTCTCCGTGGAGAACAGAAGACACATTATCTTCTCATTCAGCTTCACAACTTTACATAAGGTTAAATCACTGCTATTATTTTTCTGCTGAAGTACTGTTGGAATGAAGTTTGTGATGCAATACAAAGAAAATGGATCAAATATGTTGTTAAGTCCCCAGGATGTATTAAGAAATGATTACTCAGTGTGTTATCTTTGTGAAAGGAAACTTCAGGTGCATTCTGCTTTGAACTACTTTCACACTTCAGCAGATCAGTCAGTTTAGATTGATCAAATATTTACTTGTAATCGACATGATCAATTAATGCATTTGATGTCAATGAAGTGACTGTTCAGAGGCAAAATGAAACAGACCCTATAGAATTCCCATCTGGGATGTCACATGCTCCAATGACTAGCACTTGCTGTTTCAAGGACAGTACACTTTTTTCTCCTATCATTCAGAGCAAAAACTCTCCTACTTTCCAAAGTACACATTCATATCTAATTTTACTGTCAATGCATTAATAGAATACAGCCCAAATTTGTATTCAGGGCAGCAAATGGGAGACACTTATTCTATAGAAAAGAGCTAACTGGGTTATATTTTGAAGAGATAAGGCATATTTGCTATTCTCTTGTTTAATTAAGAAATAACCAAAATGAATTTAAATTCAAAGTAAAAGGTACTTTTATTAATCTGTGATACAGCTTAGGAAAAGGACACAAAAAAAATCTTCAAAGAGTGGTGGAAAAGTGAAAAGGAAGTGTTGATATAATATGTTTTATACTGTGCATTTGGTTCATATTAAGATAAGTCTAAGCCATAAACATCATTACTTCTGTGATTTTTTAAAGGTGGGATGACTTTCTTATGGTACAAAATACACATTCATCCTTATTCCAAAATTATTCGGGAATAACTGTGTCCCTGTTAGTGTTCCAAAAATATTTTTTTTGTATAATTTATTAGTTTCTTTAGTCTTAATGACTAAAGCAGCAGAATCAGTGGTGAGTGGTGACTGGTTTTCCTCAGTCTTATTCTGCTATTGTTCTGGTATTGCTATTACTCTGAACTTCCTTATTTAGGCTTTCATTACTATCTTGGGGAATCTCAAGATGCATGAAAACAGACACCATTCTCAGTTAATCTGTGTTCAATACTATTTACTTCATTGGGAAAGAGGACATTGCTGCCATATTAGACTGACTCCATATATAAAAAAGATCCAGGACTGAGGCTTCCAGCTTCTGAATTTGCCTCATGATATTCTGCACTATGCCTGTGGCAAGCTTTTAACTTCCAGACTTTATGTCTGTTTTCAAAGTGAAAGTGCTATGGCCTTAAGACAATTTTATTAGCTTTCTTTCCTTTTTTTCTTCTCCTTACTTTTTTTATACATAGATCATAAACATGGATTTCATCTTGCTTTGTTTACATAGAACAGATTTAGTTCCCTTATAAATCTGCAAAATGGAAATAAACACTTGTGAATATTGTCATGTTTAAGCCATTAGTCACAAGACTCAGAAGACAAATTACCCTAAGCTTGGTTCAGGAACAGCAGAAGGCTGCTCATTCTAACTCATCTTTATTACAAAAAAAATGAAAACAACTAAACTGAATGTTGCCAGTGATGCACTATCTTTTTATCTGACCATTTAGATAAGGTTTCACAGGAAAGGCAAAACTGATGGTTGAAAGAAGACTTTTATAGAAACTATTTATTTTTATTTTTATTTTTATTTTTATTTTTATTTTTATTTTTATTTTTATTTTTATTTTTATTTTTATTTTTATTTTTATTTTTATTTTTATTTTTATTTTTATTTTTATTTTTATTTTTATTTTTTGTACTATGAACAGTAAGACATAAACATTTCTGTCCTGCTCAATACTACATCTTCTCTCTATACCACAAATGAATCAAGTCAATTCTCCAAGACAACATCAGGCAAAAAGAGACGAACACTGTGAGTGGACCAAAAGATATATACACACACTGGTGAGTCTCTCCAGGTGTATTGGGAACTAATTTCTGTTTGTTTTTCCTCTCCGCAGAAGTCACTGGCTTTCATCTCTGCTGGACTCAGCTATTCTCAGAAAATATGTAGGAATCTTTGAAAATCAAACTTTGAAAACTTTACTGTTTTTAAACTATGTCCAAAATTAACCAGTGTGTTCTAAAATTACTATAGGGAAATATGACTGACAGAGGCAGTTAGTAAAACTGCATAGGTCTTATTCCACTCAGGTAGAAGAGGGCTAGAACTGCATGGTTGTTAGCTTTGAAAAACAGGCATCTGGGAATGGAATTGTATTTAGAAGAAGGAATTTGTAATCTCTTGCTTTCAAAACTGAGGAACTCTGAACAGTAGTAGAAGGATATAGATATAAGAATTAATTTAGACACAGACCATGATTAATTTGCAGCACGGGGGGATTAACCCAAAGACCTCTGATGCCTTTCTTGTCATGCCTTATAACATCACTCTATTAGATACTCAATTTCTCCTACAACTGTATCAGTATTCTGACGTCAGAGTAATATAAAAAAGTCAGATTATTAACAAAGTTATTAGCAAACACATCAGTAAAATTCTAGTTCTAGCAAGAAGCTAGTAACTACAGTATCCTACTATGCTAAGTAACTACAAGATGAATCCCAAGCTATCTCCAGTCATCATGATTTCTCAGGCTTTGTGACTGTATAACTACTGTGAGAAAAAGCACCACAATACCTTAAATTACTCTAACACCTTCTCAGCTATCTGACAGAGCTCACTGGAGATAATGGCTGCAGATCTGCTCATCCGAATTTCACATCAAGCATCATGCCTTTGAAACTACTCATTACACAGTTAAGTCTACCAACAAATGCCATATCACATGCATTTTTTTTAAATTTTAACTCAGAAATTGAGAAATATTCTTAACTACTTACACAGTTTAAATAGCACATGAAAACTTATTACATTATCTGATCAGTATATTTCAGAGGAGAATCATGCTTCGTTTCTCCATCTAGATATGAAGCATAGTGTGGGATGTCTTCAAACATTTTCTAGTGCTGTCTTGTTAGTATGCAGAACACAGGAACACAAGGTGTCATGAAAAGTTAGCATCAATATGGTTGTTCTGTCCTTGAATATGTTGTAATGGGTCCCAAGTTTCATGCATCTCCGTATATCAACCCTGTTTTTTCCTAGAGGTTATTCTTCCTAATGCAAGGTAAAGGAAATCTGGTAAAACAGGAATAGAAAAAACAGACCTGCTGTTTCCCTAGCAAAGTATAAGACTGTTGCCCATATCAAAACTAGAGAAATGAGTGCATTTATTGCAGACATATTTCAGTACTCTGATGACTGTTCTCCACAGAAGAGGGAAAACATAAGAAAATGGCCTTTCAGACCTTGTATAAAAAGTTATTGATTTCACTGGCTGCAATTTATCTGGTATCTCATTCTCTTTAGAAAAAAAAAATTACTCAGCTGGGGCATATAATTATTGCCAGCAGCATAAGAAGCTTTACAGTGTAAGATCACACTAACACATTAATTGTTTCTTTGACAGCTCTGTGAGAAACAGGGAAGAGTCCTGTCTATTTGCCAGGAGATTCATAAGCAGTCTCACACTATGTCTCATCCTGCAGATTCCTTCTACAAAGAATTTATCATCATAATCACTGAGCAAAGTATGTGCTACGTTTAAGAACAGGTTGCCAAAGCCTAATGGAAATTCAAACATATTGTGGAACCGAGAGAGACAAAGTAAGATAAATTGTTATGCTGCACTGTTGAGTTTGAATTTGGAGAACAGTACAGAAATGCAACACAGAATCAGAGAATGGGTCAGGTTGGAAGGAACCACAGTGGACATCTGGTCTAACCTCCCAACTCATGCAGGGTCATCCTAGAGCACATGAATTGTGTCCAGATAGTTCCTTAATATCTCCAGTGAAGGACACTCCATGCCCTCTCTGGGCAATCTGCTCCAGTGCACAGGCACCCGCACAGTAAAGAACTTTGTCCTCATATTCAGGTGGAACTTCCTGTCCACCAATTTCTGCTCATTGACTCTTGTCCTATGGCTTGGCACCAATGAGAAGAGTCTGGCTCCATCCTCTTGACACTCTCCCTTCAGATACTTCCATCGTTGATGAGGTCCCCTTTCCGTTGCCTATTCTGAAGTCTGGAGAAGCTCAATTTCCTTAGCCTTTCCTTGTGAGAGAGATGCTCCTGTCCCTTAATCATCTTTGTCACTCCCCACTGTACTTGCTCCAGGAGCTCCCTGTCTCTCTTGTACTGAGGAGCCCAGAACTGGACACAGCACTCCAGATGTGCCTCACCAGGGCTGAGGAGAGGGGCAGGATGACCCTCCCTCAACCTGCTGGGAATCCTTTTCTCAAAGCACCCCAGGGATCCCATTGGCCTCCTTGGCCACAAGGACACACTGCTGGCTCATGGACACCTTGTTGTTCACCAGGACTCTTTGCTGCATTCTGTGTGTCTTGTGGTCCCAGAAGCCATTTAAATCTGGCATGGGGACTCTGGTAATGCTCTTGTGTTAGCCTCACCAGCTCAGGCTGCAGGATCCTGTCAGGTTCCTGTGCATCTCTAATACTAAATACATCTTTATTCAAAAGAGTATCAGTTAAGTGGTTTTGTTTCTCTCAGCTCCATTCATCTGCAATCTTCTGACAGTGACAGAGTTACTCAGAAAGCTATTGTGCATTTAAACAGAAAACAATCTTGAGAAACAGCACAATAGTTTTCTATTCCTTGGTTGCTATTTGAAGAGCACTGGGGATAAAATGATGCCTGAAGATTTCATATTCTTACCAGATTCTCTTTCTATTTCATAAAGTAGGATTACTCCATATTCTGAAACACAAACCAGTGTTTGCTCCCCTTACATTTTTCCTTAATCTCTCATCCTTGAGTATTCCTAAACAAGCAGTTATGGTACGTCCTGACAGAAATGTCTTAGAAAAAGCTGTTTAACTTCACTAAAAAGATCCAAGTCCAAATGTGAGAATTCCCCACAGAAAATATTTATTTTTCTGAAAAACTATCAAAGAAAGAGTTTATTAGTAAAATTAAGAATCATAATTACTATGGCAAAGAAAGCAAGAAGAATGTAAAAGATAGATTCTGCATATGCACTAGCAAAGTATTTAAGCATAAGCTTAACTACAAGAAAGTGAGTAATCCCAGTGGCCTGTATAACTGCTATAAGGAGATCATATCATCAGGACATAGAAGGTATTTTTGCCTCTCAGGGAATTGCTGGATTTTTTGAGATTTCAGGATACCTTTGAAAGGTCACTCTGAGCTGATTAATTAACTAAGAAAAGAGACAGACTGAATGACTGCATTACAACTTATATTGAGATGCATAACATGTGATTTAAGATGAAGAAATTTGGACTAAATGATAAAGGCATTCAACATCAGCTCCACAGATCAAACAACAAACAAATTAAAACTATAAAGAAAATAGTGGCAACTTTAGTCAAAGCACTTTCAGGAAAATTATTTTCCATCACTGAAGATATTTGATTATTTTCTACTTTATTCATAGCAGAAAGCCATACATTCTGTAAACCAGTCTTATATACAAGGTGCCTCTTCAAGTTATTGTAGGACAGTTCTACATGTTGCAAAACACCTGATGGGGCCAGAAGATACCTGCAGGCTGGTGAGGTTGTGACCTCCCTTCCTGCCTTCCTGGTGAAGAAATGGGGATAGGGCCAGAGATAGGTACTGAGGTGGGCTGGGAGATCAAGGCAAGGTGGTCCCGGATGCTGTGGTGGCTCCTGAGCATTGGGTAAGCTCCTGCCAGCGCCTCTCCCAGCTCCCCCTGCTCACCAATCCCCTGGCATGCACAGCCTGGATTCCACCATGGTGCCCAGCTGGGATCAGCAGAGCGCACCAGCCCTAGGCAGGTGCTGGCTGCAGGAACTGCTGGTACTGGATGCACCTCCCATGTGGCTCTAGGTTTGTAAGAACATCTCTGAACTGTCCAGTAGGAGAGGATAACTCTAAATAGGGTCTGCACCTCTTTCTCCATCCATAGCTGGGAGGAGCAACCCAAGGAGGGAGCAAGCTAGGCCCATGTAGGAGCACCCTAGAGCCGATATAAATGAGAAACCTCACATGCAGACTGGGACTCTTGCACCATCCCACCTCACAAGTTTGACCTCCTATGTTCTATAATGCCCATTTCTGTCATCTGCTGTAAACCAAGAAGATTAGTATTGCTTCACGCCCATTTCTCAAAGAAGCTTGGATTAAAATGAAATTATTTAGGAGTAGAAATTACTTACTTGTTTGCTTTGAAATTCCTTGGAAATCATCTAAACCATAGGCATTTCAGTGCAATAAAGCCAATTCAAAATACTCTGTTCTAGCTCTTCAAGAATACCCTTAAACATCAATGAATTATCTGCTTTTATTATGCGAGAAGATATACTCCCAAGTCATGAAAAATTAACTTATTTCATGTCAGAGGAAAGTCATACTGAGCTTTGTTAAGTGTACCTTTATGTTTAAATCATATTTTCAATGTTAACACTTCAAATTGCTTAGTAAAAGATAAAACATTATAGTTAGAAATACAACCTAAGTACATGGTTTTAAAAAAGCGAATGGTATACTCCAAAAAGCAAGAGTAGATGGTAGTGCTCTCTTCCCTCCTACTGGTGTAAAGGAAGAGCAGTTCCTTTAATATTTTCAGTCTTTTACCACTTAAAAGTTAATGTAGCTGAAATAAAATACTAGTCTTGCAATTGGTATAAAAGGCCAAATTTAGAAGTTGATCAGCATTTGGATTTAAATTCAGTAAAATGAGTCAGACCCCTGTTATCGCTGGGGAAATTTGCTGGTTAGTCTCTGCACAGTTCAAGAGAACAATGTAATTTAGAAAGGTGATCACAAAAATACCAATTTTGGATGACTGCAGCACAGCTGGATTTCAGCTTTAGGAACTATTACCCCTTCTGTTTAGGTGTGGAAAACTACAGGATACCACCAGAGTTTCAGTGATTTTACAAACCAGTTTTAACAAACCAGTAAATTTGACAATAACAACATTGCACTCCTAATATACCAAAACATCTTAGAACATTATTGCTGGTAGGCAGGATCATTATTGCTGTCTACTAAGAGGATTGGGGCTCCAGGAAGTCAGTTCAATGGTTTCTGATCTTAGTGTCAGGGATTACTATGATATGAGCAGAAGAAAAATTCTAGGTTCCTTTATTGAATATACGGATGTTGTACTATTAGTGCTGACCCTTGCAAGGGATCAGCAATACAAACCTTAAGAAGGTCATTTACATTATGTCAATGGCATTTTTCATTTCTGCAGTGAGAAATGTAATCTACAGAAGATTACTGCCCCATTCTTGAAGTACTACATCTAGAAGTACCATGAATAGGAATGGATTTTATAAGTTGTTTCCTTATACTAATCAGAAAATCCCTGAAGTGACAAGTACCATAAGAAAAAAGGAGATTACTTAATATGCCAGGATCTGCTTTCACCAGCAATAATTTGATTAGTTTGTTATAATGTTAGTCTGCTGTTCATGCTCTATTTTACATACAAATACAGCAACACTTAGTGGAGAAGTGTTAATAGCCTCTCATACAGCTGCCCTAAAACAACCACTTATTTCACTGTTAGCCCAAGGCTAGACTTTTTGATCTTTTTCTTTCCTCTTGTAACTCATCTACTACTTTTCACTTCATTATGAGCTGATGTACATAAGCTTGTGATGCCTCACATTTTTAAAAATAAAAAGGAAATTTTTATAGTGCAGCATCGTATTCATTTTTTTTCTTATTTGCATTGCCAATTTACTGTTACTGGAAGTGCTTTTGCACTGTATCCAAATGATTAAATGCTGGCAGAAACAGCATGAAGCTTTTATTTTTCCCTTGGAAACTGAAGGCAGTAAGTTCCACTCTAGTTAGGTAGGTTCCTTATTTTCTGCATTCACACTGTTGTATTTAATCCATTATCTCATGGCAGATAGGACCAAATGAATTTGTTGCCTTCCTATTTTTCTAATGTGATACCATTCAAATCTATTAAAAAAATTTTTTTTTTCTCTTACAAAGTTGCACATTTGGGGGGAATTTATTGCAACTTAATTTGCCTTATCTCCTAGGAAAATATACTGTTGAGCGTCCCATTTCCTCTGTCCATTGCTTATTTATAACTGTATATAATCTGTTTCCTGTTCACAACTGTATTTGCTTTTGTTAATGCATTGCATTATAAGTTTTTCTTTCTAGAAGTAAATCTCTGGATTTTATTTGACTAATTAAGTTTTCTTTCTTTGCGTTAATGTTAGTTTTGCAGGCTTTAGCCATACTGGAGGATCTCTCATACTAGATTACCTACAGACCTATTTTCTCAGATGAATAAAAACTACAGAGCCTAAGCAAGAGTAACTATTGGTTCTCCTACTTGTTGTATTCTGACATTTTTTTGCATTATTCCACTTCATTTCTTTGTAGGCTGCATTAGGCAAAAATTCTTTGCTCCTGAATTCAATATGAATGCATACACACAATCCCATTCCATTTGATCACATATTTTTGAAGTACATAGTACATAGAACAACTGATGTAACCAATATAAGAAAAGTAAGAATAGCAATAAATGTTAAAAGTGAAACAAATGGATTCTATTTTATAAATTCTTTCAAAATGCCTGCCACTAAGGAACTAAAAAAGACTGATGCAACCCCAGCTACAGAGCACTTGATTCAGCCTTTATTCTTCATCCCAAGTTATTTTAAACTATATATTAATAATGGACTGCAGTTTTTTTCTTTCCTATATTGTATTAGAACACAGGTGATGATAAACTTAAGTGCAGTTCCTTTTTAAAAGCATCCAACCATGTTTTACTGCTTGAGACTTGTGTCCAGGTGATATTCAGCATTGGTAGTCAAGGTCAAGAGCTTCTGGACCATTGTGTGTCAGCATGTTCCAGTAATAAAGAGCCAGGGCCAGTGCTTTGATGGAAAAATTTCTGTGATGATGTCTTTCTGTCTCTCTGACTACCAGGAAGCACAGGTGCTCTGAACAGTCAGGAGGAATGAGTGTATTTTTTACCTGTCTGTCCTTGATACACAATGTGGGACTACGTTTGGATTATGTTAAAACAAGGGGATAGAGGTAAGGGATAGGAAAGTTGGCTGTGGAGACCTATTTAGGAGCAGTTCATGGCTTCTAAGTAACCACCACCTCTTGGTTAGGCAAATATTCAGGTGGTAACACTGATAACTGTTGAGACAGGGCCTTCCTCTTCTCAGCTTTATTCCCACTATGCCCTGGCAAACATTTTTGAATTGCATTCATGCTGCAAAAGCTGTGGTTGAGGATTCTGCGGAAAAGGTGGCTGCACCCTATAGAGCAGCCAGTCCTGCACTTCCATCCAAAAATACAAAAATTGCCACTGTGAAACAGAGGGACTCCCAAGAAATCCTGTCCATTGACCCACCAGTGCAATTCTCGGTGCTTGGTTCAGAGCATTTAGACCTCGAGGCACCTTTATGGTAATTCAGTTTCACCTTCTGCATAAAATGAGAATTTGCAGGTTTTATTTCACTGCAGCAGATATTAGTGAGTTGGAAGCTAAAGATTATTATGTCTAACTGGCCTTATTGTATCAAAATGAAAACACCATAAAAATTGATTTTTAGGAGCAAGAGATTATGTTGTTTTCTA